>NC_069734.1:7068140-7230640 GCF_027358585.1 Pangasianodon hypophthalmus | reverse complement strand
GATGTCTTGTGCTAATTGAGAGAGCTTGGAAAATTATGTTGTGGTTATCTGAACATGGTTTACCAAAGGCTTTCAGTAAATGTGACAGAAAGATCATTAAGGCTTATGAACAATTTCTGTGGGACAATGTAAGTCAAGCAGCATAGGAAATCTATCCCACCAACTGCTAGTCAACTTCTACAGGCATGTCATTGAAAGCCTGATCAATTACTGCTGCACTGTGTGGTATGCTGGCTGCAGAGGACATGACTGCACAGGACATTATTGGACTATCAGACATTATCTATACCTCACACTGTATAAAAAGGGCTTCCAACATTACTAAAGACCTCACCAACGCTGGACACTACCTCTTTAATCTCCCCTTGTCAGGTGGAGGGCCTCTGCCCACACCAATAATAATAATAATAATAATAATAATAATAATAATAATAATAATAATAATCCATCTTCTATACCACTTATCCTAAACAGGGTCATGGGGAGCCTGGAGATTATCCCAGGGAACTTGGGGCACAATGCTGGGGACACCCTGGATGGGGGGCCAGCCCATCGCAGGGCACAATCACACACACTCACACACTATGGACAATTTGGAAATGCCAGGCAGCCTACAACGCATTTCTTTGGACTGGGGGAGGAAACCGGATTAGGAAGAACCGGAGGAAGTCCCTGAAGCACAGGGAGAACATGCAACTCCTCGCACACAGGGCGGAGGCGAGATTCAAACCCTCAACCCTGGAGGTGCAAGGCAACAGCGTTAAACACTAAGCCACCATGCCCCCTAATAATAATAATAATAATAATAATAATAATAATAATAATAATAATAACTTTATTTATATAGCACCCTTCATACATAAAAAGCAGCTCAAACTGCATCACAATGGAAGACATAATAAAAGGATAAAATAATAATAAAGAAATAATAATGCAAGACAATATAAAAATAAAATATTAAAACATAAAAAATTATTAAGAAATGAAAATTAGTAATCAAACAGAAAATAAAGTGTTAAGAAGATCATTAAGAGATAAAAAAAAGCCCTTTTAAGCATAAACACAGCATAAAAATAAAATATTAAAACAACAATCATTAAGAAATAAAAATAAGCAATCAAACAGAAAATAAATTATTAGGAAGATCATTAAGAGATTTAAAAAACAAAGCAGCTTTAAGCATATAATTAAAAGGACTAATTAAAAGCCAAGAATATAATTAATTAAGAGCCAAGGATGACAGATATACATGGGGATTGAGTTCCATATCCTGGGAGCATGGACACTAAAATCAGTTTCACCAAGCTTCTTCTTATTAAAAGAAACCTTAAGGAAGCCAGCATTTGTTGATCTTATAAAAATGATTTGGGGTGTAATACAGCAGGCATTCTGCTAAATATAAAGGTGCAATGCCATTAAGATGGAATTCAGTGGCATCACCCTTATGAACAATGTACTCAACAACAACAACAACAACAACAACACTATATAATGACACTACATGGCATTATGGACATATGCCATTCATATGTGATGACCTTATTCAACATGCACAGACACTTTATAAGCATGTCGATGCCTGGACTGCAATGACACAGCAATGTGCGCAATAACAATGTGTGCAACACCTATGCATGCAATACCAATATGCGCAGTAACTATGTGTGCAATAACAATGTGTGCAATACTGTGACTTACTGTAACCACAAAACAATGTGTGCAATAACAACATGCGCAATACTGTGACATGCCTCTCACTGTGACTGCGTGTATATGGAGGGGTGTAAGCTATGTGTGTAAGAATGGATTTTCTGTTTTCTATACATATATTCTGTATTTATATAGTTTTTAGATTATACAGGTTAAGGTGGCACTGTTTGGAGCAGGACTGAAATTTCCTAGACAAGCCAAGACAATATCAATAACCTCTTGAATCTTGAATGATGTCAACTACCAAAATGTCCACTTTAGAGTAAAAGGTTATAAGGACATTATTTTCGAGGGTCCAGTAAATAGTACAACATCCTCATAACAATACATGAAACCAATACAGGTCCAAATATAGATGTTGTTGATTGTCCATTCAATGGTGTTATTAATGGTGTCATTTCAAAACTACAAGAGATTTTTTTTGACAAACAGTTGCATTGCTGAGGAAACAACCAATTCAGTTTCAACTCAAATTCCTCAATCTCTTAACTACATACCTTAGATATGAGCTCAGTGGTAGACAAACTACTATCCCACAAGCAGGTTAGTCCTTTATTTGTAGTTGCGTGGCGGTAGACAGAGAAAGAGAAAAAAATTCTCTGTAACACTTTCTGTGATGCCAATGCTCAAAATGAATTATAGCCCCATTTATAATTATTTATAAGCAAGTATTACTGTTCTATAAATACATTTATAAAGACACATCAAGACCTATACTTCATTATAATAACAGTTATAGTTACATTTATATTATTGTTATAAATATTCATAAGTGATGCACTTGCTTTTCAATGCCCATAATGCATTACACACCGATTTATAAGTATTAATTATGTATTTATGTATTAATGTATTTATGACGCTGCATCTTTATAAATACAAATTTATAAATACTTTATGGATTTTACATGTTTAAACATGTTTGAAAATTATGCGCTTTATTATGCGATGCACATTGATGCTATAACTACACTACACACGTAAGTTGAGGTGTGTTTTTAAATAGGAAGGTTAATTAGCTTATATGGGTGACAGATGATCTTTTCAGAATCAGCAACACGTAGTTATGTGTAAACACTGATTAGTCTGAGCAAAATAAAATTCTGTGCAAAACCCATAATATAACTCTCTTGCTAGTAATAAACCCAGTCACGTCTCAGTTAAACATATTTAGAGAAAATAGAGATGCTAGCCAGACTTGAATCATTAACATGTGTCATGAAGACAAAACACATCTCATATCCAAAACACTGGGTAATGACTTGCTGACTTTTTGTCAGTGACCCAGATGCGATGTGCTACATGATCTCATTCATGTGCTACATACTCAATCCTTTACCTTTAGTGTATATTAATGCACTTAACTAGCTTTCTATATGTTATTACATTACATTAGCTACCACTTTTAGCCTAGTCAGTTAGGTTTCTAAAAGATTAGGCCACCAAAACATGGGACTGGGCACCACACTGGAGCTTTTACATGCTAGCTAATGAATTTAGGACTTGTCCACTCCTGTAGCTGTAATGTAGTTAATTAAAATTTATAGTAGTTAGTGGAGTTAGAGTAGTGAGTAGTGGACTTGGAGTTTAAGGACTTGACCAGATTCATATTGTTTGCTCTTCTATAAAAATGATTTAGCTATGAGTCTCAGTCTAAAGAAGAACATTGTTGTGGCTCTGGAGTATTTTACAGAGTGACGTACAGTATGCGAGTTCTTCTTACTGGAAGAACTTGCTGAATTTATATATATCGTTTTTTTTATTTAATCTGTTTTTTTTTTCATTCAGGAATCCTGAAAGATATTCTCTCAGTATACTCCCTCAGTATTAAATGTTAGGTATGTTAGGTGTGTAGGAAAATAACAAAGTACTGGTTAATTATTTGGAGCAAAACTACATAGTAACTCAATTACAGTGAAAGACCTGTTGGGTATAGAGAAGTATTGAGCAATCCCGGGAATACCTGAAACAGAGAAGATAATATTTCATATTGTTTAATTAACTCCAGCTTCCTTGGCTCTGCCTAATTTGATCAGTGCGAACAGGATATATTAGCAGGAAATTTTAGACCTTAAGTTTATATTTAGCTCAACAGATTAATCCTGTAACACTCAGCTCAACCTGACAGTTATACACATTTTACATTTTGTCCAGTAGTGATTGTGCTAAGGAAAGGAGAGTGAACACTTTGGATGTGTCACTACACAAAAGAAATGTTCGGATTTTGCCAGGATATTTTATTTTTCTCTTGGTTTAGAGACTAAATAATAATAAGTAGCACTATTCAAATCAAATTTCACACACTTGCCCCATGCTTTAGTGTCATTTTTTTAATGTATATATGTATGAGTTTGGATGATGGATTAAAAGGTTCTTTAGGGGTCATAATCACAATGGCACCCATTCATATCAACCATCCCCTGCCTCTGTGAATGGGACCATTAATTTAATTTATTATACAAGCCCCTTTAACATGACCTTCTCTCTGAGTACAATCAGATTAATTTCAGTGATGAGAAGGTTTTAACCCTGGTGATGCTGTTAGATGAGAGGACAAGTTAAGTGACAGGTTGACATGGCCCATTAACAATTTATTATTATTTAGAATATTTCAAACTATAATGATGAAATTTTGTATTCAGTGTAGTGTGGTCAGTATGGTCTTAAACTCCCAGGTTATAATTATGCTATTTATCTTAAAGCAAATTAACCAGTAGCTAATATAAATGAATCAATAAATACTGCGAATATAATAAGATATGTATGTAGTTACAGGAGTGAGGAATTTGTGTAGTTTAAGGGTTAACTTAGCTTCTCTGTTCAAAATCTGGTTTACATTTAGTTCAGCAACAAAAAGATGGGATGTTAATGATTAGCAACATTCACAAAGAGTTTCTTTTTTAGCCAAACATTTTTTCCAAAACCACAAGTGTTTACATCACTCATTATTTAGCAGCCTAGTGAACTCTGTGAAGAGATTCCCGTTGTCCCATATCCTGTCAAAGTGTCTAGGTCTGTCCATTCCCACCAGTCTGCCGTGCAAATGTGGCTATGGTGGGTCTTTGGGGTCATGTGACCCACTTTTGTCACACTGGACTGAGGTCAGCTGACTGATGTGTGATCCTCATGACAGTTTTACTACATATTTAATCTCAACAAGCTCAACTTCGCCCAAGTGCGCTAAAGTTTTTTATTTTATTTTTTTATCATTAACAGATTCTGTCATTCATAGCTCATAAGCGTTAGTTTTATGAGACGCACATTTTGAATATTTGTTCAGTACTTTTTATGACCTTAGGAACCTTTGGTTCGAGGAATGTTCAGTTTGTCAGGTTTTCTGCATGTTCTGAGGATGATTTTACATAACGTTTATAAGCATTCCTACATGATTACTACAGGATTTTTCCCTTGCAAGACTGTTAACATTAACTCATCCATAATGATAGCTTTTGTTTTTGTAAAGAACATTGTAATGGTACAGCTGAACCTACCTTTCCTGAATGAGAATATTTCCTGTTTACTGATGCCAAAAAAAATCTTTGGTGTAAAATAAAACTTAAAGGTTAATGGGGGGGCATGGTGGCTTAGTGGTTAGCACTGTTGCCTCGCACCTCTGTGGTTGGGGGATCGACTTCTGCCTCCACCCTGTGTGTGTGGAGCTTGCATGTTCTCCCCGTGCATCAGGGGTTTCCTCTGGGTATTCCTGTTTCAACCTCCATTCCAAAGACATGCACTGTAGGCTGATTGGCATTTCCAAATTGTCTGGAGCAAAGTCTTCATAATTTTGTCTTGGAGGCCCCAAGACGACAGGGACGGTTCCGACTGCGAGAGGACCGTTTAATTTCTCTGTGATGTAGTCCTTGTGAATGGAGTTCTCAAAAGCAAGGTAGAACTTACAGGTAGCCATAGTGGAGTATTAGTCTTCATCTCTCAAGCGCGCTCCAGCCATTCTTCCAAAAATGCGCACATCGATGTACTTCTTTAACTCATTGTAGTACTGCATCCTGGTCCCTACTCCTGTATGGCTGGCAACGTTGGACACGAACCAGCAGAGGAGCTTGTCCTTCTTTGGGATCACGAAGTCCTCATTAGGCTTTTTGCTGACAGTGAGTCGATACCTCACAGAAATGTCTGCATCCCGTCTGTAGCTCAGCGTGAGGTTAAAAAGGTTCTCCAAACCTGGTATCTTTGGCGTGTTGGTCGGCGATTCTACATGTTGGGTATGTGAGTGTGTGTGATTGTGCCCTGTGATGGGTTGGCACCCCGTCCAGGGTGTCCCCCGCCTTGTGCCCTGAGCTTCCTGGGATAGGCTCCAGGTTACTCTGCAACCCTGTGTAGGATAAGCGGTACAGAAAATGGATAGATGTTTAATGTAATGTTAGTAGAGTTAACAAACCAAAAGCAACATATCTTTTTGCTTGTTAAATCTACTAACATTACATTAACCATAACATTAAAATCATCTTATTAGCTGGTGGAGCAACTCAGGGCAGATGTATTGATAACATTAGTCCTACTGCCTCATCTTCAGCTGTCCCAATCTTTTCTGCAGATGCTTCATTGAACTGAGTGAGGTGTTAAAATGCCATGTTGCTTGTAGTGAATTTGCTAGCATTACTATCAATTAAACCTAGAACCAACTGTTTTCTAAAAGCTACATCTTGACTCTCAAGGACACTAGCGGAAAAGAGGATGTGGTAGGCCATCACTGGCAATCCAATTAGGGATTCCTTAATTTTATTTTACTTGAAAGAAATGCAGAAAGCTACCAATGTAATAACTACTATATTAATATCCATTAACTGCATGTCTGGCTGTCTGCTATTGATTATTAAATAGGAGAATATGTAAGGAATAAAACACTTCAGGGCATGCTATTATAGGAAAATAATCAACAACAGGGTTATGTGATGCTAAACACAAAGCAGAGTTACTGTTCACACACTGAAGTTGATTAGTTTCCAATAACAGCGTGTCCTGAAGTGTGTTATTCCACTTATACCACAGCAATTTGCCAGCGATTGCAATTTTTGCAAAATACTGAAAATTAAGCAACAGCTTCCGACCAATCAGAAATCAACAGCACTATTTTAGCACACAGGATTAGTTTTAATGAACAGTGATGTAATAATGACTACCACTATTGTATTTATTCCTATTAAATCTCAGGTTCTGTCTGATTCTGAGAGGCTCTTCATAGATTCCTTCCCTTATTACAGCTGCGTGCAGCAGATCCCAGATCAGGCTCCACGAGCAAGCCAGGGGAAGAGCGTCAGTCTGGTGAACACACTCACCACGCTGTTTGGATTGAAAATAAATATGGTGGTATATTATTACTGGGCCAGTCAACAACCCTGGACTATTGAAGTGGCCTCATGGCCAGTTTGTATATGTATTTTTCATGCAGGATTATGCCCAGTTTATTAGAAGCATGCAATGCGTGCTGGTGAAAACAGGCCTGAATAGTCTCCTCCGTTACTGCATAAACAAACACGGACCTGGGATATGCAGCTCAGCGAGAGTCTCCTGTGTGTTTTCCATGTGGTATCAGAGGTCAGCTTCTCAATCCACAGGTAAATTTTGCTTGGAAGTGAGAAAAAAGATGGATAAATATTATCAACAGACCCTGGTGGAGAAAAAAGCGTGTTATCCCTCTTTCTCTTTGACCGCGTTGCCAGACATGGAGTGCTTAGGCAGATTTCAGAACTGACCGATGTGCTTGTTTATTTTTCCCATGCCTACTGCAAATTCCAACATTTCCCCTAGCAGAAAGGATCCATGTGTGTCTGGGCCAGCACAGCTGAAAAGAGAGCGTGAGGGGAAGGGGAAAAAAAGAAGCAGTGTAGGAAAATATCAACAAGTTGTCATTTACATCAGAACAAGAACAAATAAACCCAAGAGAAAGGAGCTGCTAAGGAGTTAGGAATCTGTCTCATGTGGCTTCAGGCAGCCTGCCAGCCAAATGTAATATGGTTTTATATACAAAGAAAGTGCCTGGTTTAACATAATGAATATTCAATCATGCATGGATATGGTAAAGCAATTTCACAGAAGTAATTGAAAGCAGATTTTGTTTATAACAAGGTGGGGGGAGAAATAATAATAATAAAAAAAAGCCAAAGAGCTAAACTGTTGACCCAAAGGGGCCCAAAAATCTCTCGCTAGATTAAGTGTTTACAGTGCAGCCATACACTCTTCTAAATGAGCCTGAATTCCAGCCAGACCTGAGTGATCCGGTTACGGAGTGATGTAGAGTTTAGGAACCGGCTCCACGGGACATAATACCACATTTATGAGGAATGAAGCGAAATTCAGGCCAATGTGCAGCCCACACAGCTCTTTCATTCATCAGTCCATGGCTTTGATTAGGTACAAACGTCCTACCTCATATCAACACACTTCTGTTACAGCACTGCTACTTGTTTCTGACAGCACAACTTCTGTCTAAGGTTCCAGAAGTGACCACACAAGTTAGAAACTTGTAATAAAAAAAAAAACATCAAATGTCTTCTAAAGTGCAAGAAAACTAAAATGGCTGAACATCAATATTTTACATCACATGCTCGCTGCTCTTTCTTCTCATGAACAAATAATTCTCAGACTCTTATACACATAGAGTGATGATACTCAAGCAAATATAGATTCTACAGTTTTAGTCCTCCATCCAAATTTCATCTTCATGGAGGAAAAAAAAAGCTTATACCCTGGTAGAAGCTGTCAAAAAAAAGAGTAGAGCCTAAGCGGATTTCACAAGCAGCAAGTGTTCACTTTAATTCTGCAAAATAAAGCAGGTTATCGGGTTTATTTTGCGATTCCAGGCAACTTTAATAAATCAGCTTAGCCACAGCATAACAGCTTCATTCGCCGCAAATCTGTCCCCGGCAATAACATGCACCACTAAGCACAGATTAATTTAATAACTCCTTAATATTCTCAGCAGAGCAGGGTACGGCGCAGTCCATAACATATGGGTCTCCTTGCAGAGTAGAATATTGCCGCGGATGCAGATTGAAAATTACATCGTCATGTCATTTATATTCTATTCAGTCAAAGCTGTGCTAAAAAGTCCAAATCATCTCCCCACCGCTGGGGAGACTGTAAAATCTCCTTGCGGTAAAAGATTATGAGCAGGCAGTGGCATCTCATAGATTTAGATTTCATAAATTTCATAGCTGACACCGCAGTTCCTATAAAAGCTCTTCATTTTGGTTACGGTGCACGCCGGGGATTGCAGTTATTCACTAGCTGCCACTGGGAGTAGTTGTAATTTGTGCTATAGACCTCATATTGAATTAAATGAGAAAATCCCACACTACTATTCTTATGCATATTGTCTGTCTGCTTTCTCACACAACTCCAAGCCCTGTGTCCCCTGACATTATCATGGCTAATTGACTTACTCAGTGGTTTTCCCTGCTTTGGTTTTCCTCTGAAACCTCAAAAGGCTTCAAATGGTTGCATTCATAAAGCCTTCAAAAGCGGTTACAATGAGTTCTGGTTTTGCCTAGCTAGATAAATGACGATGGAAAGGGAGAGAGGGAGAGACAGAATGACTTTTTTAATGTTCAGACATAAATGTTTCAGCCATTTCCACTCCGGCAATCAGCGCAGACGACTGCATACTATCTATCAAACTTATCACCGGCCTGTTCTTATCAAACTTTATTAAAGCAGTAAATAAATAAATGTGAATAAAGTTGTAGTTGATTAAAGTCGAGAGAAAAATAATCTGAACTGGGCATAACCCTTTACTCTTTACTCTCTCAGGGCTGTTTTCACATTTGGCAACTTAAATCCAAAATTTAATTTCTAACTCTATGCAATAAAAAAAAATTATCCAAGATCCACTTCTGATCTGCTCCAAATGAAACAAACAAACAAAAAAATGATTAGAACAAAATAAAAGAATGGTTAGTAATGCTCTTATGATAGCCTGCTCTGCTTATAGGACACTTCGGCTATAAATGAACCCAGACACGGCATATAACCAGAAATGTGTATTTATTTTTAACATAAGCATTTTTTTAACAGAGCTACATTTCTGTGGAGCTCTTCTCCTTTATATATTTGTATGTTTTGGTTGAGGATTTTTCCAGTAAACCTTTAGCGGTTGTAGTTATCAGTGTAGCTATGCATAATACAGGATAGTAAGTAATGTTTCGTAAATTGAAAGTTGAGCTTTACCGAGCAACGCGTTACCTCGCTAAGATGATAGCCTCTATTAGCAAGTCTTGGAGGGAGAGCTAGCTTCTCAGCTAATTTGCCTAATGTATTTTATTTCTTTTGGCATGTTAGGCATTTTACAGTGAAGCCGCTGATTCCATCCTTTCTGCTTTGCTCTTTAATAAAACGCAGGTGAGTGCTTCCATAACCCTCTTTCAGAATCATTTTTTTCTGTCGTAAAGTTTTCGGTCAGTGAACAGATCGTATGTGTATAAAATGGCGAGCAGCAGTATGTATTTAAGATGGCGGGCTAAAGGTATTCAAAATATTCAAAATCAATTTGTCAGAAATCTTCAAGTAAATGTTTAATAATCGATAGCTGACATACTGATTAATAGTAGCGCCATTTCTACATGTGGACTTATTGTAATTTTAAATAAATTTTTGTTTAATACTTTAAATTGCTTTTAATGTGAATACTTCTTATTGGTATGTATGTAATGCAATTTCTCACTGAATAAGAATTAATAGATATACATTTCATAAATATGTGTCTTGGCACTTTTTCTTGAGGCTTTTTCTGTAATGAGTTTGCAGCTGAACTTGCATTTTATGGCAAAGCCGCTGACTCCATCCTTCCTGCTTTGCTCTTTACTAAAACAATTCAGGAATAAACATACAGTCAAAGGTTGATTTCTGGTGTTCTGTGATAAATACTGACACCACTTCCTCTGCTTAAAGTTGTAAGCTGTTTTAAGGGAAAATAGCAGGGCTGAGTAGCTCCATTTGGACAGGGGAAGAGCTAATTTCCGGGCCAGAAAAATGTACAGGGTTCTGAAACAGGGAAAGCTCTGTTTATCTAGTCCAGTATTATGAATCACAGTTTTTTAGGTGTCATTAACATGACACATATCTAAAAATTACAAAATGCACCTTCAAATCTTGCCTTGACATATTCATAGTCAGTGTTTTTCACTCTCATACACACTCTGTCTGTTGTATTAGTCATCGATAGGGCTGAGAACGTGAATCATTGCAGTTGTCATTGGCGGGATGCTCCGGATTTAACAGGTGAACATCATCTCTGAACAAGGGAGACAGGAAGCGAGTGAGGCCACTGAGGGCTTCAGAACCTGTTTGTGTGCTTTGAACACACGGCGCCGGCTGTACAAACACACCACGTTTAATTAGATGAGATAGAGGTGGGAATGGAGAGGGAGAAGGAGGGAGAGGGACAGGAGGCCCTCATGTATTTTCCATTAATGCTGAGGATAGCACATGAGGAGTGGGCTGAGGGTTAGGCAAACATAGCCTGCTTGAATTTATCACACTGTGTGCACACACATACATGCAGGGTTACGAGGCCAGTATGCTAGAACATCATCAGAAGACAAACACAGGAATGATAATGAAAAAAAAATGTTGTTGGGCACAGATGAGTTGGAGTAAATAGCTCCATGATTTTATCATGTGCAGTCCTGTGGAACTTCCTCTACTGTATTTAAGAACTGTATGTAAATCTTATTTACTATAAATAAATAGTTGACGATGATGATATACTTTTGATGCTCTTTGTCACATATATAGCTACTCTGTTTTCTTTAGCTTGTATCATTCATTGTTTGAGTGCTCAACTAGTCCACTCTTGAAAATTTGCAACCCTCATATTTAATTATGGTGCTTTCCCTTCAACTGGTGCAAAACCGCTTTGCACTTGTAACTCCTTTAGAGGGGCTGTTTGAATTTTTCAGTGCCCTCTGCTGGACGCGAGATGATTTGCAATTGTACAGTAAACACTGATGAACCTAACTTGCTCCTTTGACTTCCCCAAAAATGACCCCACTCCCTCAGCTTTAAGGAATGGCAGTGGCGATCATTTCTGTGTCAAAGAAGAAGTAAACAGAATCCTAAAATGAAGAAACGATAGATCTTTTGCATTGCAGTATTGCAGATCGCTGTTTTTCTACGGTATCTGTGAAATGTTATGAATATTACAATTTGATGAGCACTTTTAAATGTTACAAGCTGGACCTTTATTACTATAGAGTAAACTAACCTTTGTTCTGGATTGGGTGGAGCTAATTTTAGTTCCATAAAAAATGCAAATGGAAGCTTGGAATGAAAAAACTAGTGAGATCCATTGCACAGAAATTTGTGTAGCGCTCCGAAGGTATTGTTGCAATTATACGCATATTATACAGTAGGTCTAGAGTCACACAAGAACAAAATCACAAACTGACAAAAAAAAAAAATCACAAACTCTACCTTGAATTGTATGCTGCCTTAGTCATTAACTTAATAAATTAACTTAATAAATAAAAGGACTAATGTAAATGTACAGGGTTTTTTTTTTTAAATCTTAATCTTTTTTTCCTCTTAAAAAATACACCAAGAGTCACCAAGGGTCACACAAGAGCTAAAAACTTCCATTTATCAGAATGTCACAGCGCCTGTTCAACTGCCCAAATGCTTGTGCCATGTTCCAACAGTAACAGTCAAGACAGAGAGATAACTGCATATTTAGGCAGTAATTAGTGTGTGTGTGTGTGTGTGTATGTGTGTGTGTATGTGTGTGTGTGAACTGCAGACAGCAAAAGGCCTGCCCGATATTTGCTGGAGCTCCGTTTAAAGGCACTGCTGGGTAAACAGACTGGGGAAGGTCAATATTATCATAGGCTGCTCTGAGAACACTGGGCCTGTGGGGCTGCGGGAGGAACTGACAGCTGCTTCCCTTTTCACTCGCACTACACACTGATCAAACACGACACAAGTCCTAGGGTGGTAATTCTTCAGAATGTCAAACAAGGCAGTGTTTATTTTCTTTTTCCCAGAACACACTTTTTGACAACTTTCTGAACAGGACTTAACAAACACACAAAGTGTTTGTGTGCTTTTTAAATATCCACCCAGACATTAGTATATATTTTAACTCCCAGTTTATGCACTGGTCAGAATGACGTGCAGATTACTTGCATTGTATGCTAATGAGAAATGGTCAGGTTGCTGTTGACCTGCAACAAGAGCGGTCATTCTGGAAGGGTAGAGGGAAAAAAAGTAAGAAAATATTGAGCAGTACGATGCTGCCATCTCCTGGTAAGATCGTAGCAAGTCACATCAGTTATCCTATACGCGTGTTTCTTTGTCTTGATATACAGACACGCTCTCTCTCACTGTTTCTCTCTTCACATACACACACTGGCCACTTTAATAGAAACACCTTATCCACTCAGCCAATCACGTGGCAGGGGCACAGTGCATAAAACCATGCAGATACAGGTCAAGAGCTTCAGTTATTGTTCACACCAGTCATCTGAATGGGGGAACATATGATCTCACTGACTTTAACCATGGCATAGTTGTTGGTGCCAGATGATTTGGTCTGAGTTTCAGAAAATATTGGGATTTTCATGCTGTGAACATTCTCTAGACTTTTGTCTAGACTTTATAAAGAATGGTGTGAAAAAACAACAAAGCACTTGACCTGTGTCCACATGATTTTTTTTGCTTTGTGCTGCTGCCACATAATTGGCTGATTGGATAATTGCACGAATGAAGTGTACTAGTTTTCCTACTGAAGTGACCAGAACTCATTTTCAGCAATTAATATTTATGAAATCATTGCAATTTTTGCAAACTATATTAACTTTTCCCCCCACTTCAGTATTACGGGATATTGTGTGTAGATCCATGACCCACTTTAATCCATTTAATCCATAAATTCCAGGTTGTGACCAGAGAGAGAAAGAGTGAAACACATTTTTAGCCTTTCCCTGATGTAACTCACTCTTTTTTTAAAAAAAAACTTTCCTTATTCATTTCACCCTAACCTGTTTCCAAAGCAGAGTGCTCTGTTTGTGAAAATAATATCACCACATCGCATGGCACCACAGAAGCAATCACTTTCTGTATTTGTCTTTCTAGGAAGAGATTATTCCTACAATCTAGGCAGCATAATTCAAAGATAAGAGCATAATTCTTCTCTTGATCCCCCCAAGATTTATTTCCTCTGACAGCACACAGTATGAATCTCTTCCTCGTTCCCTGTGTTTAAATAAAGTGACAGGTACAAACAGTCTCATAAAGGGAGCCACAGACTCTTTATCATCAGGCCTTTTAAATATGTCAGAGTGTAGAGGAAAGAGCAGTTAATCTAAGCCAATAAGCCTTTCTCAGCAGGGCATTAAAACACACAGACATGCTCACATGTGTGTGCCTGTGTTTGAGCGTCTCCGCCTGCTTTGACATTCTTCATCGTCTGTCAACACAAGACGGAAAAGTGAGCAAACAGCATCAGTCGGAGTGTGTGCACAGCAAACGATGCCCTAACAGACTGACAGAGAAAGAAAGACAGAGAGAGCAGGCAGATTTGCACTGGGTCAGATGCTTGACAATCATCCTTTTTTTCTCTGCACTTTGGATCACATTTGTATTTCGAAATACAGAAGCTTAATATTGGATGGATTTTGATTAGCAGACATTCAAGTATCTCTGTAGTGTTTAAAATCAACTCATCAAAATCCATCCCATAATTTAAATCTCTCATCTGAGAGACTTCAGGCTTGCAATTGATTATATACAGTATATACTGTCCATGGGCTACCTGAAAATAAAAGGAATGCATATTTAAGGCTTTTTAAAGCTACTTTGAATGTAATTTAAGACAACGTACAACGTACTCAAGTGTGTACAGACCTACAGGGTTCTCTAAGGATTCTTTGAATGATATATGGTACTAGCTTCCTAAATATGCAAGGGTTTTTGTGGTAAAATGAATTCTTATTTTGTGAAAGGCCCTTGTAATTTGTATAATTTTAGTGCTTTAGTGTGCAAATTGCATATGTGAATTTACATTAAGAAACAATGCAAAAACTGCATAATATGTCATTCAGGTCACACCATCAAAAAAAAGTTTACTGGTGTATATTCCAACAAAAAGGCTTCTTGAGAGTTGTTTGGGTAGTTCAGGGTATTTTGCTTCCTAACAACGTTCTACTGGGAAGTCTTAGTACAAGCGAAAACCTTGGTTGTATGGTTCTTTGGTTAACAAGACAAAAAATATCTTAGGATTCTAGATTTAACCATTTCAAGGCCATTTTTTTTCATTGTCAGAGAGCCCACAATGACCCAGTACCCAACAAAAGAGAATACTATAAATTCTGTTTCTGTAAATAAATAAATATTTTTTTTTTATATTTTAGGGTGATCTGTTTTACATTTACATTTACATTTATGGCATTTGGCAGACGCCCTTATCCAGAGCGACTTACAATAGTGCTTTGAAGTCTATCAAAAATACATTCTGATATTGGCTCACTAGGTTACAAACTAGGCATACCATCAGTCCAAAACTCTGTTGGGGAGGCAATAGACAAGCGCTCAGACAATTTTTTTTTTCAAGGTTTCAAGGGATTGTAGGCAGGATTTAGAGTCTGTACAAACTTAAAATTTCCCATGTTGTGCATTTTCAATATATTCCAGGGCTAAAAGCAATGCACGGCCCTCGGCTGTAAAGATGGAGCTTTGTCCTGGAATGCAGATGCCATGGTGCTGGTGTCTAACTGCTAGTGCAGCAGATATACTGTATGTCAAGAAACTGCTCCTGGTATACACATCTGGGTGAATCATTGACATTTTATTGTAAGAAATAATTTTTTTTTTTTTTTAAATGTCCAAGCTTTCTAAATGGGGTCTTACACATAGCCCAAAAGGACGGCTGTACATGGGTTTGGTCTCCTACAAATGCTAGGGAGAAAAAAAACCCTGAGAATAGGCTGGACTGTGTTGATTAGGCCTGTGTTAGGTTGCATACTGAAGGGCCAGTTCCCAGCATCAGTGAGGGCTCACTGGCTTCAACATATAGGCTCTGAACAGTAGAGGTCTTAAATGCCCTCAAAGCAAGTCACAATCCTTGATTATGTACAGCGTCCAGCATCTTTATGTAGGATTTTCTAGCAGAGGCATATATTATATTTCCAGAGTGTTATTGGGATCAGAGCAGTGTCCTGTACAGGTGAAGTACTAATGTACAGTCTGCGCACCATTTTGTTTTCAGCAACACTTTTATAATATCTAACACTTAAAGACATATGTTCTTTAGGAATTTCATATGTGGGATTAAAGACAGTCTGTTGTCAAAAAAAGTAATAAAAACCTTATGATGTAGAGGAAAAAGTGTGTATGGACAGTTTTTGTTTTAGAGAATTTGAACCCATTACTGAATCTTTATACACAATTGTAACTGCTGTTCAATTGTATTCATGTTTCTTCCCCTTCTAGCAGATCAACATAAAGACTGCACAATATGCTAGACCCAGTCACATTCACAATACTGTCATTTTTAATACTAAAAAGAGGAACAGAACGGATGCTTCCCTGGAAGTACTCCCAGTTCTTGTGTGTGTTAGCTTGCCAGGGTAGTACCTGCCCTGACTTTAAAGTGTCTATTGGATAAAAAATTGAAGATTAAAAAGCACATTTGGTACAGGTTTTTTTTAAGATGCCATATTTCCATTTTGTCATATGCCTTCTCTAAATCAGAAAAGACCACTACAACATGTTCTTTTTAATAAAGGCATCATGTACATAAGATTCTAATCTAACAAGCTGATCAAGTGTACTCCTTCCCCTTCTAAAGCCACACCAGAATTTACTTATCTGACTGTAGGTTTCTAGCTTTCACACAGGATTATTAACCATTCTCTCCATGGTTTTACAAAGACACCGTGTCAGAGCTATAGTGTAGTAATTGTTGTGATCATTATTGTTGTATGTTTTGGTTGTATGTTTTGTAATGTCCAAACTATATTAAAGTATTTAAGAAGAAGAGCTAGGACACTATGGGGAAGATGTTTTATATATCGATAATGAATCTTGTCTGGCCAAATGGTAGTGTCATGGGACTTCTTTAAAGAGTTCAAGGGTTTTTTCCATTGAGAAGAGCTGGTTATACTGTATGGTTCTGTATTATCTGAGTAGAACTCGAGTTGTTTCTGTTCTTGCTGAACACATATTGCTTGGAATTCACAAAAAAGTTTTGCATTTCAAATGTCTCTGCTAGCTTGTTTGCTAGTTCATGTTTTGTGGTAAGTAGTGTGCCCTGATGTTTGATATGCCGTATTTGATATTTGTGGTCCACCCCCCTTGCCCTTCATCTTTCACATCATATCCAAAACCCTCTTTGTTGGTGTATTTAAAGTTAGGCTTTATACAAATTGTCTCCAATGTTTTTTCTTTGTTGCATTAATAACTCAGAATTTTGTTAGATTCTCTGTTTTTGAATGTCTGTTAAAAAGTCTTTCTGCCTATGGGCCTCAGTAACCTTTTTACAGTTTTCATCAAACCATGGATTACATCTTCAATTTGCTTTTACTGATGTCTTTGGAATAGCTTTATCTGTGACTGATATTAGAATATCAATATTACAACCACTTTATTGAGTCCTGAATACATTAAAGCTCTATACTAAACTTCTCCCAGCAAAGGGGCTGAAAGGAAGCTTCCATCTTTGCAAGCTTTTGTTGCACATCTGCTTCTACCAAGGTCATAATCAAGAGGTAATGATCACTCCCACATAGTGTAATCTTATACTTCCCATGAGAAATCAAGCAATAATTCAGGTTCACATATGGTCAAATCAATTGCAGAATATGTCCCATTTACTGGGCGCAGATTTGAGCTGTCATTTAACAAACACAGGGCATTTTTACTCCTCCGTCATCTTGCCTTTAACATTGTAATAGCTGCTTCTCCATAATGGATTGTGGCTGTTAAAATCACCCATGAGAACATATGGGGATGGCAACTGACCTATTTGGTTTTCCAAGTCTTGTAGCGTCACCAAAACATCAGGTGGTATATAAACGGAGCACAATGTGCTGGGTCTGTAAAGTGTACTGCTGTTGCTTGCAGGTTGGTGTCTATTGCGATGTGGCTAAGGATAATGTCGCGTCTAATTAAAATGGCTGTACCTCCAGAGAGATGTTGTGTGTTTGGGCCATAAGCACTGAACATTGTAAAATTTTTCAGAACAATGAGGCTATTTGGTACAAGGTGGCTCTCCTGAAGACAAAAGGCTAGAGGATTAAAAACAGCAGCTAGGTGCTGCAATTCTACGAAATTGGCTCTGATACCATGACAATTCCACTGACTAATATGATTACTCTGTGTAAAGTAGGCAATACATGTATTATATTATACCACAGTGTGGTTGAATGTTTGAATCTGAATCTGGGTCAGAAGGTGTGCAAGGTTTTGTTAGGAGATGTTTATTTAACATTTATGGACGGAGTCCATTTTGTGTCTGTGTGAGTGTGAGTATGAGTGAGTGTTAGAGAGATAGAGAGAGAGAGAGAGAGAGAGAGGCTGGTGTGGGAATGCCTGATTAAAGCAGCTATAACGTAGGCGAGAACAGAACTAACTTGTCTCTCGGACATTCCGCAACTTTAAATCTAACTATAAACTGTAAAAACGCAGACGTGTTATTCATTAATAAATAATATCTTGTAATCATTGGCAAATCACTGTGCTATGAGCAGAATAACACACTGCTCTATGCAATGCAGTTGGGGGGCAGAGGGGCTATCTTTTTTGTATAGCAAAATTAGATAGCTTGGTAAGGGGCATGTCATGTGATACAGATTCTAAGATTATGAATCTCTGCCAATTATCATATAGTAAACAAAATGAACATCCAGTTACTGAAAAAAGATCTAAATCTTGATCCAGCATCCTTCTTTTAGGGGTTTGTTTGGTAGCCATGACTATGTACATTTTGTTTCATCACCCCTACTCCTCACCCACCTTGGAGCTCAACAATCAGATGCACAGAGCTGCAGACAACATGCAGATAGGCACCAGGGATATAGGGATGGTATACATGAGTGATTAAATAAAGTGCTTACACTGTTTGATTGACACTTAGCCAACCCTTTTTGGAAAAAGATTGTTGAATAATATGGACACTTTAGTAAACATTTCATTTGCTTGCTGCTAGATTAATGAGGTTAGCTAACCTGGATAGGTTGTGTACATGTCTCTACTTCTGTGTGTTATAGAACAAGGTACTTGAGATATCTTGTCATGACGGGTTGCTGTATAGTCTTATGCTAGAACTGGCATATTGTCTTCTGTTACCATGATATGCTAGCACTTCATAGTAAATTCATAATGTCATATGTCAACATTTGGTTTAAAGATCCACCCATGTGATTGACGTGTGTGTGTGGATGTGTAAATGTGCCTGATTATTACTTTATGAAACAATGCTAAACCACAATAACCACAACAGACAATTTAATTTTTATTTATTTTCTTTTGTCTTGTTTGTTTTTATTTATTTATTTAATAAATGTCATTTATTTATTTAATTTTTATACACATACAAATATAAACATGAAAAAAAAAGTTTGTTGTCTTTGGTTCTATTTAGTATTTTCATTTTTTATTTGATTTGATTTGATTTGATTCATATAGCAGTTTTAACAATGGACATTATCACAGGACCCTTACAGATATCCGGATATAACTATAGATTTATCGCAATTGAGCAAGCCAGAGGCAAGAGTGGCAAAGAAAAACTCCCTCAGATGACATGAGGAAGAAACCTTGAGGGGCTCCAGACTCAAAAGGGAACCCATCCTCTTCTGGGAGACCCCAGAAACCGTGATTATATGTCATTATACACTGATGAGCTAAGACATTATGACCACTCACAGATGACGCGAATTCATGACAATCTCATAATAATTTCAAAGTCAGGGATATATTAGATGGTCAGCAAACATTTGGTTCTTGTAGTTGACGTGTTGTGAGATAAACGGGCAGGCGTGAGGACCTGAGCGACTTTGACAAGGGCTGAATCGTTATGGCCAGAAGGCTGCGTCGGAGCATCTCTGCAACAGCAAAGCTGATGGGGTGCTCCCGATCAGCAGCGGGGAGTGTCTACTGACAGTCATCCGGGGAGAGACAAATCATGAACCTGTGAGAGGATGTTGGGCGCCCAAGGCCCGTTTATGTGCGAGGGTAGCGAAGGCTATCCTGTCTGGTCCGAAGCATATAATAGTATATTTTTTTTATTATTCATTTTTATTTCTTTTAATTTTCTGGGGTTTTTTTGCCTAACCTTACTTGTCCCATACTTGTTTAATTTATTTTTTATAATTTATGAATTTATTTATATTTTTATTTTGTATTTTTATTTTTTTAATATTTATTTATTTTATTTGTATTACATTTGATGTTTGATGGTTTTTTTTCAACCTGCTTTACCACTTTCTCACCTGCTTAATTTCATTTTTTTTACCTGCTCCTTGGTTGGCTGTGGACCCTGAAGCGATACACACAGGTGTATTCAGGGTGACCCCAATTTCTGAGGATCCTCAATGCCACCAGCCTATACACCTCACTCAGAGAGTCCTGAAAAACACCACAATATAATATAAACTGTTCAGCAGTTATCACAAACCTGTACAGACAATCCAATAGATTTGATCTAACATGGGATTCCATGTCAGCTCCAGTGCACACTGTCATTAAAGTAAAAGGGGAATGTACAGAATACTAAGAAATTCTGAAATTCAGCTAATTATTTCTCAGATTCTACTTTACACTCAATTTACGTTACACTCAAATTACAAAATAAATTAGAAAAGTATGCAAAATAGAAACATTTTCACTAGTGCTCTCAGATGTTTGGACCCCACTTAAATATATATATTATTGTTCAAAATAAATGGATGATGTGAGTGGAACATGTCCATGTTATGTGTGTACACAGCCCGTTTGTGCAGCTTTGAATCGGTGTAGTTGTATTGTAAATACTGAGATCTGTGCACTAGTTTGAATTTATGAAACTTTACACACCAAGTCCCTTCTGCCTTCACTCACACATTTTACATCTTTTATTAGTGGAAAAATTGTCATTTCCTGTGAGTTGAATTTAGCTCATGTGCAAAAAAAAAAAAAGTTTCAAATTGTTCTTTCTCACTGGAATTTTGAAGGTCTGGATGGGTTCTCCGTTCTGGTCATAGGTGAATTTTCCCAGAAGTTTTCCTTTCTTTGTCTCATTAACTATTCCCTGTAGAAAGTGTAATAAATTGTAAAATATCATATTTATTATTATCAGTTATTATTATTAGATTATAGAGCAGAAATCAAGTTTAGCACATTATTATTGTTGTATTTTGATTGATTTGTGGACTCAATGTTTTCACTAGTTTAAAGTGCATTATATAAAAAATTAACTAAATAAATAGATATAAAAAGCTTATTTGTGGTCCCATGTTATTAGTCAGACAAGAGGGAAAAGATTTACTAGCACATTTTTGGCTCATGTCCAATAGCTAATGTGTGTGTAAGTGTTTGTGGTGACTCACATAAACTGCAAAGTCTTTCGGGGCACTTCTGATGTGGCCAGTAGGCGAGAACACTTTCGGCAGGTGCTCCATGGCAATGTGTGTGATTCGTACAGGGTGGGGCAGAGCGATCACCAGGTGCCCTTGAGAACCTTTAAATCCCCAGCACTTACCGGGGAAGATGTCCGACTGTAGTGATGCAAACAAAAATAACATGTCCATTTTAGATAGAAAAGGAATCATTAACAGCTGTGTTTGTGTTTAACAAAAACAGAATACTATCACTGATGTTAGTAAGTATAGGGTGAACTATATAGTACCAAACATAGCACCATATTGTAGGTTACATATAGTAAAACATTATTCTGTGTGTCTTACCTGTAGAACTGTTTCAGGTCCATGATTTTTGCACCATATACTGAAGTTAAACTGATTGCAGTATCTGGGTTTATGGGTCTGTGAACTGGTTATCACAGTGGAGCCTACAAACACACAATGATCAACAGTTAAAACATAAGTGAGAAGCAGCACGTGTTAGCAAGACAGTGTGATTAATATCAGTGTAATATAATATCTCTGTCTTATACGTAAAACTGTCTTTAAACCTTTAACCCTCCTGTTCTGTTCAATACATAGTCATGTTCTGTCACACTGACCTGGGGCATCTCACTACATGTTACAGCAAGTTATAAACAGCAGGAAATGTGTTATAAATCACTCAATATATCTGACTCTCATCTCTTTTACTAGCAATATAAACAATACTGATAAGGTTCATTCATCCTTTCCACATTTTGTAGTGTTACAACATGGAACTGTTGTTGCATCTCTAACTGATGCTCCACTGGAGGTTCAAAGTTTTGGGATATTTTATACCCTGACTGATACTTTTCCAGAACTTTGTCCCAGACTTGTTTTGGCACAACTGGGAGTCGAACTTGTGATCTCCAGTGAAATGTTTTTCTAGTGCACCACTCGGGCGATCCAGTTTTATCCCATTTTTAAGAAAAAATCCATATGGCTCATTTTCACATGAATGTGTTACCTAAAGACTCCAGCGCGTAGTCAGCCATTCCAGTATTATCAGTCCTCAGTGCCCCGTATATGATTTTTTCCAATTCCTGAGACATAAATCAATAAAATGTTCATTGTGGGATGAAGAACCATCATATACGTATAAAAATCAGCCCAAGTCATCCTATTTGGCCAGCACTTTGATTCACTGGCATAAGAAATGAAATATAATGAATTAAAAGTAGACAGTGCAGTTCCTGCAGAAACTGCGAGTGTGTTGCAATGCAAATCTTCAACGCTGACTGATTGTTACACACACACATCATAAATCTTCATTTATTACACATTACATACATAATGTTGCATTTAAACCTGGGCTAATTAATCCCTTTTCACCATCCACATTTCCGGTATGAGACAGAGGAACTAATTTGTCCCTTTCCCCTATTCATATTGTGTCTATGATAGAGAAGCAGGAAGCGTGCTTAAAGACAGTGCGGTCGAAATTCAGAAAATAATCACCAAATACCACCAAAGCGTAGCTACTGACATGGTTTGTTTGAGGAGATCCACACGATCAGTTTGACGCCTATTGTGTAGTTTCAGCTGGGATTGATTTATGACTCTTTAAAAAACTCAGAAAATATTTAGCAAATCGCTTAGCTCGTGGCATGGTTCGGTTCAAGCTTCGCTGATCAGTTTCTGCCAGAAATGTGTGGTTTGATTTATGAGTGTTTAAACAGAAATGAACTTTTTGGAAACGTGAAACCTAACTGCACCTTAATTTGAACTGCAGTTAATGCGGGTGTTGACTTGCCCTAGTGTCAAACAAATGCTCATAACTCCCAAAATTTATTTTGAGTTGATTAGATATTCAGAGGTTTTTGAAAGGGAGAGTAGCTGCACAGTTTAAGGCTTGAATGGAGATTCTAGTATCAATATGGAATTAGGTCTGCGCCAATATCTCAAAAACTGTGGAACAAATTAGTGGTAAGTAATAATAAAGAATAATAAATTTTAAGAATTTAAAATTTATTATTATATATATTATATAGTAAGAATAATAAATTTTATTATAGTGCTGGCCGATAAAAGGATCTCCAGTTGAATCACGATAAACGATATACTTTTCCTCAATAATTATGATAAGCCGAGGATATTCAAATTCAATAAACTTTCATTTCTAGTTTCCTGTCTCACATGCCAAAATAGACAACGGATTTAACCTTAACGAGTTGACGTAAAGCCACCACAACAGCCAATCAGGCTGCACCTTGAATTGCACACCAACTTGAGGGATTCAGGTCTACATCAACAGTAGCAAGCTATGGAAAGATGGCATGTAGAGAGAGGCCAGAGAGAAAAAGTGAAGACGAAGGTAGGCCATCAGCTGTTGATGACATTGCTCCAGATAAAGGGCACAGCACTCCCGGTTCAGATATCAGTAAATCAGCAGTTTCTGAAACACTCAAACCAGTCAATCTGGCACAAACAACCATGCCATGGTTAAAGTCACAGAGATCACGTTTTTCCACATTCTGATGTTTGATGTGAAGAATAACTGAAGCTCTTGACCTGTATCTGCATGATTTAATGCATTGTGCTGCTGCCACATGATTGGCTGTCTGGATAACTGCATAAATCAGCAGGCGTACAGGTGTTCCTATTAAAGTGACCGGTAAGTGTATATTATGGTCTGACAATAAATATTTAAATATTTTATAAGTAATGAACATTTGGTTTATTCAGTCTGCATTATTTAGAAGGATTTTCTTGAAAAACTTTGACAGTTTTATTAAATTCTATACCATGATCATTATCGTAATCGATCAATATGGAAAAATTTATCTTGACAACATTTTCTGGCCATTTTTCACCCAGCTATAATTCAATCTATATCTATACTCTACACCCTAAACACTATGTGCTACACCCTGCAGTAACATTAAGTCTTGAGGCAGTCATGTCACTTATCGAGAAGTGATAAAAATGATCCTGTGTGTGTAGGTGTATGTGTCTCACACACACACATTTTCTTACCTCACATTCTAGTGTCTGCTTTTTTATGACTTGTTTCAGTGAGTTGATGTTTTCCTGAAGCAGAAGACAGAAGGAAACAAAGAGAGAAGAAATATACCCTAAACTATACACATTATTCCGTTTATCCACATTAATCAGTCAGGTCCATAAATATTGGGACAGTGACACAGTTTTGGTAATTTTGCCTCTGTACACCACCACAGTGGATTTGAAATGAAGCAGTCAAGATGTGACTAAAGCGTAGACTTTCAGCTTTAATTCAAGGGGTTTAACAAAAATATTGCATTAACCGTTTAGGAATTACAGCCATTTTTTACAGAGTTCCTCCATTTTCACAGGCTCACAAGTAATGGGACAATTGACTGATAAGCAGTTTCATGGCCAGCTGTGGCCTGTTTCCTCCTTATATCATGATAAATTAAGGAGATAAAAGGTCTGGAGCTGATTCCAAGTGTTGAATTTGCATTTGGTAGCTGTTCATGGGAACTCTCAATATGCCGTCCAAAGAGGTGTTGATGCAAGTGAAGGAGGCCATCATTAGGCTGAAAAACCAAAACAGACCTATCAGAGAGATAGCAGAAACTTTAGGAGGGCCAAATCAACAATTTGGTACATTCTTAAAAAGAAGGAATGCACTGGCGAGCTCAGCAACACCAAAAGGCCTGGGAGACCACAGAAAACAACTAAAGTGGATGATTGCAGAATTCTTTTCTTATTGAAGAACAACCCCTTCACAACATCTAGCCAAGCCAGGAACACTCTGGAGGAGGTAGGCCTATCATTGTCAAAGTCTACAATCAAGAGCCACCTTCATGAATGTAAATACAGACGGTTTACCTCAAGATGCAAACCTCTGGTAACACTCAAGAACACAAAGGCCAGATTAGACTTTGCTAAAAAACCTCTAAAAAAAGCCTGACCAGTTCTGATGCAAGATTAACTTGTACCAGAATGATGGGAAGAGAAAAGTATGGAGAAGGAAAGGGAGGGCTCATGATCCAAAGCATACCACATTATCCGTCAAACATGTGGAGGCAGTGTTATGGCATGGGCATGTTTGGCTGCCAATGGAACTGGGTCACTGGGGTTTATTGATAATGTGACTGTTGATAGAAGTAGCAGGATGAATTCTGAAGTGTACAGAGCTATACTTTCTGCTCAGATTCAGTCAAATGCTGCAAAACTGATAGGACAGCACTTCACAGTACAGATGGATAACAACCCAAAACATACTGTGAAAGCAGCCCAAGAGCTTGGAAATTAAATGTTCTTAAATAGCCGAGTCAGTCACCTGACCTCAACCCAACTGAGCTGCTTTTCACTTACTGAAGACAAATCTGAAGGCAGAAAGACCCACAAACAAGCAGCAACTGAAGATGGCTACAGTAAAGACCTGGCAAATCATCTCAAGGGAGGAAACTCAGCATTTGGTGATGTCCATGGGGTCCAGACTTCAGGTAGTCATTGACTGCAAAGTATTTACCTCCAAGTAATAAAAATAATCCTAATATTTATGATTATATTAGTTTGTCCCATTACTTTTGAGCCTGTGAAAATGGAGGAACTTTGTAAAAAATGGCTGTAATTCCTAAACGGTTAATGCAATATTTTTGTTAAACCCCTTGAATTAAAGCTGAAAGTCTACGCTTTAGTCACATCTTGACTGCTTCATTTCAAATCCACTGTGGTGGTGTACAGAGGCAAAATTACCAAAACTGTGTCACTGTCCCAATATTTATGGACCTGACTGTACATTACACCCTAATTGAGGGGGGTGCAAGTTCTCAAAAAAAACTGGGAAGCAGGGTTCATGGGGAAAAGGTTTAAATACCCCCCGCCCTACAGTAACAGCAGTAAACTTGTGTATCATCAGTAAGTGTTAAGGCAGTAATGTCACTTACATTTGTTTTCTCCCCCAAGTGGATAACACTACTAAGGAGGGCAAAAATAACTGCACACATAAACACACAACACATACATGGCATCAACACACATGTCCCTAGTAGAGCAGATGAGTTTATACACACACTACATTGTAGGTTTATCAGGAAACGCTAGTGTATAGCGTGCTTGTTTTTAATAACTGATAGAAAAAAATAATGAATGCATGTACATACTTACAGGTAAACAGCAAACAGATGTAGAAAAAATAAACAAGGACAGTGCATCTGAAGAGAGATGGAGGGACGGCATGGTTATGCAGAGTGTGTACACACACACACACACACACACATACACCCACACACACACAGCTTACATTATGGGACCAAGAGGAATATCTTCTCGCAGTTCTTCGGCTGCCTGGATGGGATCCTCTGAAGGAGGACCCTCTAAACAAGTAAAGAATAAACCATTATTTTACACAGATAAACAACAGTTAACGTGTGTGTGTGTGTGTGTGTGTGCGTCTCACCTGTGGGAGGATGCATAAATTCACCTCTCAGATGTTCATGAGTGAGAACAGGAACTGAAAGAATCACACAGAATAAAGAGTGCTTTAAGCATGCTAAAGTGACACAATGCAATTTTTTGCTCTAAACATGACACAGACTTATTATTCTATATTTCTGTACAAAAGAAACTCTGGCTGCATGTTAACTGAGAAAAGAATCCCAGAAAAATGATAAATAATGAGTAGCTCCAAAGCTTCGCCCCATAGGTCCCACATGGCCTTGTGAGACACTTTGTCGTCATGGAGACGCCCAGTTGACTTACGATTTGGTTGAAAATACTAAACCGTGTAACTTTTGAAGAATATTTGATGTCTCAGAGCAAGAAAACAGGTTGAAGCTCTGCCGTTTAGCAAACTGAATACAAACAAATATATTCGTACATCATTCGTAGGAGCATTTACACAATTTACAAATGTGATATTCATGAAAATCCTGTTATTTTTAAAAATCGTTTGTAGTGAAGTGAAGTGACGTGACTTGTGGCCAAGTATGGTGACCCATACTCAGAATTTGTGCTCTGCATTTAACCCATCCAAGTGCACACACACAGTAGTGAACAGTATTGAACTTGTATACTAAGTTCTCCTCTGAGCATGTTGAAATTTACATAAAAGGAGACTCACTAATGTGAACCTCGATTGATCAGCTATAAATCATATAACCGCTGATGAGTTACTGTGATTTTATACACAGATTATGAATTGAATTATTTCAATTACACACAAATGTAAGGAACATTTTGTGAAATTCTGCTGTTTGATAATAATGAATGGAAAGAAAGTGATCCAAAACTAATCCATTTATTAAAACAAATAAGACTATTAATAAGTCATTCAATTCTGACAAAAGTAATGGCACCCTAAAAAAGGAGGAACAGTTATTGTGCCTCTATGGTGGCCGACACTCTGCAGGGGCTAAGCTGCATTATTGGAACACTTAACGCATGCTGTGCTTAGGAGGGGCTCTTTTGTTGTTGCTTTGCCTTTTTTGGAGTTTTGTGGGCAGAGATAAATATAAATCATCTCTGCAATGAATCTGATTAGTAATTTATGGCTGATGGGTATGAGGAAAATCAGCAAGATTTTTTAGTGACAAAAGCATTTACACACAACTTTACTAAAAGATTAACAAACAAAGCCCAATGTGTCTGTTTTGATTTTATGAGTGAGTTTATGTTGGAGTTAAGGCAGGTTGCACTCACTGTCTTACAAATTAATTCAGTCCCTTCCAGTATGGCGGATATGTTGACATATCATAGTAGCTAACAACCAGCTAATGAGCATCTACCTTTTTTTTTCATATCTATGTTACTATGGGAAGAGAAAATATTTGTATCTGATTGGCTGTTAGATGTGCATCCAATTTTCTTGATGGTGAGATTATGATGAAGCAGACATATTACTTTATAGTCCATCTTAATTAATGACCTGTTACATGTGAAATTGTCCACTTTGAGGAACTCACTTGCTTCTAGTCTCTCATAATCACGTATGTTGATTTCACTAAATGAGTAGAGATAGGCCCCACCCACTCTGCGGTTCCTCCTCCTGAAGTTCCTGGGGTGAGTGAGAGAGAAAGAATAAACAGATATAAACAGATATAAAACATAATGAATTAATTCACATCTATTCCACCCACACCCACACAGACACACACACGCACCTGGCAGGGTTCTCCCTATAGGAGATTTGTTGATTGGGACGATAATACCCGTTCGAGATCAATCTGGGACTGCGGCGAAACATTTCTGCAGGATGAGAGGAGAGAAACAGAAGAACTAAGCACAGTTACTGTAAACTAAAACAAATACTGAAACTTATCAAGCTAAAGTCTTTCAACATTATAGTACGAACAGTACTGTATTATCACTATGTTATCATCTGCAACATTTCTAGCTTGAAATGAAATAGTTATAAAAAAAAAAAAAAAAAAAGCCCCATTTAATTACAACATTCAACTATTACTTTGTTCACTTTTCTAGATTGCAGTGAGTCACAATGTGTCCTAAAACACATCAGCTACCAATATTTAAAGATGTAATCAGTGATTTTAACAGAACTTATCTGAAACTGGCTGTTTTGAAAGTTAGAATTTCAAAAATAAACATTTAAAACACTCTGTGCAGCGTTCCATTCAAAATACCACGACCCAACTCACATGTCCACATCTGGCTTGTGCTAGAACGCCTGAATACAATTCATCTGTGATTTTTGACAGAGTACCAATAACCATGATTTATAGTCAAGTTTATCAGTATATGATTTTTAAATTACAATAGCTAATGTTAAGAACACAAAAACAAAACTCAGCTTTGAAACTTCTGTGTAGATATGTGATTATAAATGTTTACAGAAACTGTAATCCTGAAATCCCTAGAGGATATCATCCACTACACAGCCATTAGAGCTGTAAGCTGTGGAGTGTAAGATAATTACACAGTGTTATAGACATATATAGCTAGATGAGTATACCTTTCTCTTGAATTGCTGCTTTCTGGTTGCTTTGAATACTCACACTCTCTGTGTTTGTGAAATTATGAGCTTTGGAATGAACCTTTGTCGTAAGCCATGCCTCTGTGATGTCATGATTCCGTGTAATAAAGTGTGTGTGTGGTGGGGGGGGGGGGGGTTCAACATTAAAGGTTTCAACAATAATTAACAGTAAAGCAACACACTAATTGTTCTCTGATTATTATTATTATTATTATTATTATTATTATTATTATTATTATCCATCCATTTTCTGTACCGCTTATCCTACACAGGGTCGAGCCTATCCCAGGGGACACCATGGATGAGGTACCAACTCATCACAGGGCACAATTATTATTATTATTATTATTATTATTATTATTATTCCACCTGATTTTCTGAATATATCTCCTACAGTTTTCGAGATATTGCCACGAAACCAACTCTAACATATCCGGTCTGATCCCAAATAGTGTACCTGTGCACAGATTTTGAAAATATTCATCCATTCTTCTGTTACACTTGTTTTTTCATTCTTTCCCCTCATTCATTTGAATGGGAATTTAATTTTAACTGCTCTAATTCATTCAGTTCCCAAGCTACAACCACCAAACTTCAAATGGTCAAACCTGGGGATATCAGGACCCACGCAAAATTACAGACAGATTGCACTCATCCTTCTTTTTCTATCCATCATTCAAATGTAGGTTTTGTCTGAATTCACTCTGTGAAGTGAAGTGACTTGTGGCCAAGTACGGTGACCTATACTAGGATTGTATATTGTATTGTATATTGTATATATTGCTCTGCATTTAACCCATCCAAGTGCACACACACACACACCCAGAGCAGTGGGCAGCCTTTTTTTGGGGGAGAAGCAGTTGGGGGTTCGGTGCCTTGCTCAAGGGTCACCTCACCTCAGTCGTGGTATTGAGGGTGGAAGAGAGCGCTGATCATTCACTCCCCCCCACCTACAATTCACCTTTGGGTTGCAAGTCTGACTCTCTCTATCCATTAGGCCACGACTGCCCCAAAACCTCGACCCCGGCAGGACTCGAACCTGCAATCTTCTGATCCGAAGTCAGACGCCTTATCCATTAGGCCACGAGGCCGCCTGACAGGCTGATTAGATAACTGCATGAATGTGCAGATGTACAGGTGTTCCTGATAAAGTGGACAGTGAGTGTATAGAAAGCATTTCTTGAGATTTTCAAAACTCATGTCTAATATGACTTCACAGTGGCAATAAAAATATATACTAAAACAATGGATTATATAGTATGTACTGCAATCAGCCTCTAGATGTCAGCAAAGAACACTTAGTCATTGGATCAATCCTTGTTAATGGAGCGTCACAGTGGCGTAGTGGATAGCAATGCTGTTTCACAGCGCCCGGCTTTCTGATGTGACCCTAAACTGTGGAGTGGCATATTCTCCCTGTGTCTGTGTGGGTTTCCCACTTCCCAAAACATACCAGGGACTGGCAACTCTAAATTGCCCTGAGGTATGAGTAAGTGTGTTAATGTGTGTGTGCATGGTGCCCCGTAATAGACTGGCATCTGATCCACGGGGTGTTCTCACCTCATACCCAGTTTTACTAGCACAGGCTCACAATCCACTGCAACCCTGACCAGGAAATAAAAGAATTACTTGGCAATTTTTCTCAATCGTTATAAAACTGTGTGAATTTTTTTTTATTATAAAGGCATTTACATTAGAAATATCTTTGACACAAAAAAATAATTAAAAATACACAAAAACTCATTCGTTTTTAGCTTTTAATTAGCACCATAACATCAACAATAGTCATGATATATCCACTGTATACTTCTCACCACTGTTTTATTTTATTCTTTTGACAGGACACCCATGTGCATTATTGTGCTCTATAGAATTATATGCTGTATGGCCAAAAGTTTGTGGACACCTGGTCATCACACCCATATGTGCTTGTTGAGCCCATTCCAGATTTAGTCCCCCTTTGCTGTTATAATAACCTCCACTCTTCTGGGAAGGCTTTCCACTAGATTCTGGAGCGTGGCTGTGGGGATTTGTGCTCATTCAGCCACAAGAGCATTAGGGAGGACAGGCACTGATGTTGGGCGAGGAGGCCTGGGGTGTAGTCTGTGTTTAATTCATCCCAAAGGTGTTCAGTGGGGTTGAGGACAGGGCTCTGTGCAGGACACTAGAGTTCTTCTACACCAGTTTCCTCAAACCATGTCTTCATGGAGCTCACTTTGTGCACAGTGGCATTGCCATTTCGTGAAGCCCGTATATCATATACTACATGAACACACAAAAAAAACTGAAAAACACATACTCACATATTTGCCCATATATACATACACATATACACACACAAACCTCACTCAGTTATACCTCCTGAGATTGCTTATACTTCATGAATTCTAGTTGCATGTCACAAACGTTGTGTGAGGCACCAAGGCCTGAGATGATCAGCAGCATCATACAATCATAGACATGTGAAGAAAATACTTATATAAATACACACACACACACACTTCACTTATTACTTTGTATAATTCTAATAAACTACCTACCTACCTGATTAAAGGAATACTCCAATGTTTTTAGCCTAATCTCTAGCTACTACATTTGTCTATGTGCAATTCAAAAACACAAGATCTCTGACATTTGCCTGCACTGCAAATAACTTAATAACTTAATAATAATAATAATAATAATAACTCACTTATAATGTAAGTCTGAGGGCAGTTGAATGTTTAAAATATGGGCCTGTGTAATGCAAATGTACATTTAAAACACCACCTGTTACTCTGACAGTAAAGATCTTAGGATAAATATAGTCCCGAAGGTTTTGTGGCAGCCGTATCTGATCAGGTGGAAATGGAAGTATTGCCTGTTCACCACTACAACGTAGCTATTAATGACAAATTCTAAAAAGGGAGTCCCATATTTAACCGCCGATTTATACAGATTGAGAGCTTAATTTACAAATATCTTTGTTAAATTCATCAAAGCAGCCTACAAAAATATGGGTTTTATTATAAACATTGACTCCACACCTGGCTCTAGACTTCCGTTATAAGTAAGTTTTGAATAATCAGGTTTTCCATTCTTTTCTCAGACTAGAAAAAAAACTCTTGATCAGACTTTCACAGTAGATTACGATTAGGTTGAAAACTGCTAGATTATTCCTTCACTTTTCAGAAATGACTCAAATCCCTTGTGCATTTTTTTATGCTTTGAGCCAAAATGTTCTTGTTTGTTGTAACCCTGCTTTAGATCTGTTCCAAACTTCCAGTGAGAACTCAGAGAGCTCTAGTTAGTGCCTTCATTTCTTCTTTGCTGCCTCGGACCCTTTTCGGGTTGCGTTTCCCTGAACAGGGCTGTGAAAAAGATGATAACTGAAGAGGCAGATGATAGTCAGGCTAATGACAATGGACAGCATGGTGGCTCCCAGAGTCCCTCTGAAGGTAATGGCAGGAGCGTGAACATACAGCCACGGCCGTCTCAGAGCCATGTCCATCTGTATGGCCTGCATTTGGAAGTGTGTGCCAATGATCCCACACACATGGAACAGCTGGTGGCTGTGGCCTGTAGGGGACAATGGGAACGGGTAGTTTGTGTTGTGAATGACTCATGATGATGCTGAAGCACAGAATAACAGCAAGACTATAGTTGTATACTGTGTAACTTTTCTAGACCTATGACCACTAATACATCTTGGGTAATGAGGCATTGCAACTTGCCAGTCATATGAAAGGGCTTGTTGGGTTCATTTGTACCTAATGAGCTGAAACTGAAAATACACTTAATCTAGTCACCTTTTAAAGGGCATTAATTCAAAGTTAAGGTCATTGCAAGAAAGCAGGTATGCCTAGTCCTTCGGTTGTGCTTTTTAGAACGAGCAGCATGGAAGACAGCTGTAAACACACTGCACACTGACATGTTATGCCTTTCCTAACATACCCTAATGTACTGTATCTTGGTGGACAAAAGCTTTTTTTTAAGAAAGTGTTTGTGAGGCTAAAGTTTGGTTGCTACTTAATAATAAACAGCTCCTCCATGTTTTTACCGACCAAAGAGACAGACCCAGCTTCTTGTTTTCTATTGACTCACAAGGCCGAGGTTCACACATTCAAGTTCACTTAGATAAATAACTGCATGTCTTTCACATCACGCCTCTGTTAGCCTTTAGTGAATTGGCTTTTCCGGCAGGTGAATTTTATTCACATTTGGTTTGACTACTGTTTTATCAGTGGCAGCAGAACAGCACATTTTCTTTTAGATGTTTCCCATATCACTGTAGTGAGGGGTCAAAAATTAGTAAATGCTACAGATAAACCATAAATGTTGGCACCTCTGCTATTGCTGTAGCACACTGGGTGTGATGAATGTGTAAAAATAAAATGTAATATTTTATGGACAAAGTGGTCGCTCTGCCAAAAAGTGGTCAGTAATTTTATCTGTAAGTTGGAATGATAGCACATGACACATTCAGAAGCCATGATGTGGACATGTATCTCCCCTTTTTTTCAGGGTAAAAAGATGAAAATATATCTTTCTTGTACCTGTAAAATTACCGAAGGAAGTAACCTAAATCTCACTTTATCTAGGCCTGATTTGAAGAAGGCAGTATAAGACATATGGCAGAGTTCTAACAAAAATGTAAGAAAGATGGTGAATGCTCAACATAAACTGATTAAATTTGTGTGTAATCTGTGATATTGGTATACATAGATATAAATGATATAAGTCTCCAGTATCAGCACTTCATCTAGTCATTGATTAATATCCTATAACATCAGGCTCCATCATGTTTTATACCTTACTTATATCAAATTCAGAAAGGGAGAGGCAAATGTTTTTACATTTTTTTGCTATTACTATGTTAACATTCAGAAATTATTGTTACTTGTGATAATGAAGGAACATTTGTGAAACCTAACAAACTAAATCTCTTGTTTGTATACATTTCTACATACATATGTATTTGGTAGGGAAAGAATTTTTAAACAGCATAGCATAACATTAATAGTGTACCTATTTAAGATTTCCTTATAATACTCAAACTCTCATCGCTTCATGCCAGTACATATTTTGAGTGCATACCATTTTGCAATAAACAACACAGACCTACTACACACCCTGCCACTGAACTGTTGTGCAAACACACAGAGCAGGGCTGGGAGTGACAAATCATACCTTACCTATTAGGTCGAAACGTCCAGGTGCCAGCCTCTCGGGCAGATGTGTGGCAAACAGAAAGCCTGTGAGGAAAGCCAGGAGTGTGTGATAAACGTGGAGAGAGTTTACTTCATTTGCAGTGCAGCCTTCTCCCACACACAGGAAGATCTAGATAAAACACAGTTTTGTATTGCTATCAAATGCTGTTTGACTTCCAAACTAAATAAAAGGATATGATTTAGTGAACCTCATATACAGTTGAGTACAAAAGTTTACACACTTTTAACAAAATAAAAAAAAGACAAAGAAATGTATGGGTTGATTTTTAGTTCATATTTCAGTTCTTTCAGGTTATTTTTCTGTTTATTAGGCTTTTTGTTTTGGGTAGTTGTATTATTGCAGGATACACAGGATACACTATTTTCTCCCCAATGGCCTACTTGCACAAATACTTCTGTATTATAACTACGATGGTTCCTCTACTTCTGGCTCATCCACTATAATAGCAATGGCTATTATAATAACACTTGAAAAGCTCCTTTTAGTTAGCTGGAGTAAGGCTTCAAACTATATGCTTTGTCATACATACATAACTATGAAGGTAAGAAAATACTTAATAATAAAAATGAACACCTTATCTAATGTTTGGTGTTCAAACATGACATTAGATATTGCTGTCTTGCTGTTCTGACAAATGCTACTGGAGATATAACAACCACGCTATTTCAAAAAGGAAATACGTCATAGCCCTGCAAGCAAGTAGCCTGTTTGGTCATCTGCCAATTCCCACCCACCAGCCAGCTCCCACCTATCATATGACAGCTCTCCACTGGGGAGGGTGAAGGCTAACACGTGCTTTCTACAAGACACGTGAAGCCAGCCACTCGCGTCTCTTTGCTGTTCATACTTCAATAAAGGGCAGCATAACACACAAGGAGGAAAATATTATGTGCTCTCTTTTGAGTACTTTAACTCATATTCACCCATTATAGCTAGTGTTGCTATGATTGACGTTATAGGCTCAGAGATTATACCATTCCTCCTACACAGAGAGATCAACTAGATTTGCTCCCTTGGCCCCTGGCCACAGATCACTGCGGCGTCAGGATTTGAATTCACGATATTGATACTTTTATTTGGAAGGAAACTGTAAAATACTGTACGTTTTATTTTTTGTTCTATTCAGAAACCATGGGGGAAGCAGTTTTTTTTTTTTAAATCCTGTTTTCTGCTAAAATCACTGCTGAAGCAATTTTTGTTGCCTTTGAATTTTTGTTTTTGTGTTATGTGTTAACTAGGCTGGATACATAATGCCAGGGAAAACTTATTTTGCCAACAATTGCTTCTAGGCTAAGGTTTTACACTCACACTGAAGGCCTGATTTGTCTTAATTACATCCATATTTGTTGGCGAGGGTTGGGACATCATCACCATGCCAAAAGAATAAATAACAGTTGAAGAGAAGATGAACTTCCAGGCCATCATGCATATGGTGAAGATGCTCTTTTGCAGATCTTTCAGTTGAACCCACGCCAGCAATACATAAATCTTTCACAACAGTCTACTGCAACAGGCTGCTACTTTTTTCAGATGCATATTAGATGAGCAAATACATCTAAAAACAAAGAATTTGTCCAGATTGTTGCTGTAGTATTTGTATGTGGGTGTGCATATGGTTGAAGACTCACCCTATAGAAGAGAGGAATGTTGTCGAACAGGTAGGGGTAGGAGAAGGCTAAAATGCGCAGCACTTTGCCCAACCTGGCTCTCTTGCTTTCGGCAAATCTGGGCAGAAGAAAATCAGAATATAAAGGTGTGGTAGTCATAATGTGCAGTGAGCTGGGATTTATAACGTGACAAAGGGCGTGTTGTGAAACTGAACAGACAACGGCAAATCCATGATTCATTAATACAGTTTTGCTGCCATTTTACCACTCGTGCAACCCGGCAAAACTTTCAATTCCTATAAGTTTGATCCATCATTCAGTCAGCAACTTTAAATTACATTTATCATGCAGAAACCTTTCATCTGTATTGTTGATTAGCAAGCAGTCTACATGCATGAATTAAGCCAAGTAATACAAATGGTAGGAAACAGAAGAGAAATTGTTAATTAAAGGAAAAGCCCACGCTGAAACACAATAAAAAAATTTTATTGAAATATTTGTGATTAGCAGTAACTGGTGATAGTTCGTTGATTGACGCTGTGTTTGTATTATTCCTGTGTGAAGAACACAGAACACAGTTAATGTTGGACTCAAAGACCAAGTTGGCTACACAGCTTTGATGGTGGCATTAGCCATGACAGTTGAAGCCTTGGAAGCTGATCTGTTTGAGAATGACGCAAGAACTAAATCCTACAAGATGAAGTGCGGTTGAAATCCCACCAGCACTGCTATCAGCACGTAGCCGAATGACATTGTGGGTAATGTAAGAAACCATCAATCAAAGTGAAAATAGGCCAAAATGTTGATGAAAGATGTTTAAACTAAAAATGACTTTCATTATAATATATATATATATATATATATATATATATATATATATATATATATATATATATATATATATATATATATATATTTATTTATATAGACATCATTTGAAGATCACGTTAATTAAAAATTAAAATTCAAGAGTGGATTTTTCCTTTATGGGTCAGGGATTTGTGCACACAGTAGTGAAGGTAACCAAATAAAGCATTTACCTGTTCACAGTGTTATGGTTAGAGTGTGGAGGGAAACCAAGCCTTAGCAGAAGAAAGAGGAGTAAGAGAAGCATTTAGCTACAAGCGGTTAGTGGCACTTACAGATTGCACAGCAAAACCTATATGAGACACATAAGAAATCTCATTTTTAACACTATTTATTGTACATATATTTAAAATACCTTGACTATGGATTTGCATGAATTGTGTTTTAATTGTGAAGGTCAGGCTAATGGAAACAGAAGCACTACATTATTTCTATCTCACTCTTTCCTCCTGTAGTTCAGATTTCCAATTGTGAACACACGCTAAACAAACTCACACTATTCAGGTCATTCATAATGGACTGAAAGCCTTTTACTGAGGTAAAATTGAGCACTGATGTAAAATGTACTCTATTATTGAACAAGATTGCACTGTTTATCCTTTTTTAAAAGGGTGCAACATATTGGCATGACATGAAGTGACTTTTGTTTCTATTCTCGTTTAGGATGGCAAATGGTTTCACTTGAGACAATGATAGACGATGACCTTTACCTGGAGTAACAGGCCATGGTAGTGGATATCACAGTGTTGACTACCGCCACAGGAACATAATATCGGTGAAACATACTGTTCACCCATGCATCTGGCACAACATACGCAGAGTAGGCAATAGCTGAACCTAAACATAGCCAGAAAGGTTCATTGTTAATGAAATACAATACGACGAAATCCAAAGCTTGAGTGTCTTCTCTCATGGCAGTGATTGGTTTATTCAATGCAATGATAGCTATAAACTACAGTAAATAACTGCATCACTAAAATTGTCTGTTTGCCCCTGCCATACCCAAGCTGTATAGACTCAGCGCTCCATAGTCAAAGAAGTAGCAGATGTGGCGGGAACATGTGGACATGGTGCTGAAGGTGTGAGCACAGCTGGATGCCAGCGGGTACACGCAGCAGGACAACAGGAACACAAGCAGTGGCCATGTGTACACATCGGTCCACACATCCTCTATAAAGACCACTGTCAACAGCTTGTACAGAAAATACCTGAGAGAGATAGAGAAAGAAAGTTTGTGCAGTCACAGTCTCCTCCGAAAATACTCGACCGGCAAGACCAATTCTATTGTTTTTGCTATACACTGAAGACATTTGGATTTGAGATCAAAAGATAAATATGACGATAGATCAGAATTTCAGCCTTCCTTTCCTGATATTTACACCTTGATGTGTTAAACAATACCCCCCAATTTTTAAATGAGCAGAAGTATAGGAACAGAAAGTCTTAAAGTAATTTAAAATAAATAACACTTAATATTTGGTTGCATATCCCTTGCTTGCAATAACTGCATCAACCCGGCAATCCACTGACAATCAACAAACTGTTCCATTCTTCTTTTGTGATGCTTTTCCAGGATTGTATTGCACCTACTTTCAGTTGTTGTTTGTTTTGGGTGGTTTCTCCCTTCAGTCTCCTCTTCAGGAGATGAAATGCATGCTCAATTGTGTAAAGGTCTGGGGATTGACTTGGCCAGTCTAAAACCTCCCACTTCCCCCAGCATATCATAGATATTTTCAATCATTTGTTAAAAAAATAATAATAATAAAAATTTGAGTGTTTAACATCGCCAGTTCCAGTCTGTGTGGCAAACAATGAAATGAGAGGGCATCTCACTTCTTACCTATTTCATCTCAGACACCCATGAACACTGGTCTCATCTGCCTCAAAACACTGACTTTGTTTTGCGACCAGTTATGATTAGTCTGGTCAGCATGATGCCCAGCTGTTTTCATGAATGTGAGAGATACTGCACGGGCTGATGGAGTTTTGTTGGGAGCGCTCTTTTCAATGATGAAACTGTGAGCCTTCGACTGTCACTGTGTTTTTTCACTGTCTCTTTTATGAAATGATTAGTTCCTGTTAGGAAATCAGTTTTGCCGGCTACATCTTCGTTATCCTGCTTTCAAACAGAAGTTGCCATACATTGTCTGCCTTATGTTATCGTACCTGAGTTTTGAAATGCCTTTCTGTGGTTGAACTTTTGCATGAATTCCTTTAAGTGGAAGGTTGTTGAAATAATGTCTTCCTCTTGTTCACTAACAGTAACTAAATCAACTAGTGGTTGATGATAGCTGCATTGATCGATGATAGAGTAGCTGATAGCTTAGCATCTGAGAGAGAGAGAGAGAGGGGCTGTTCAAACAAAAATCTTTCATTTTGCTATTTTCAAACAACGTGTCAATGGTTGCTCCCAGAAGCTTAGCAACTGTAAGCTGGTATGTATTAAAGAATTAAAGCACAAATACAAATAGTGAAATCTAAATAGTTAAAAAAAAAATAAATAATAATAATCCAAAGCTGTCACCACTGGTGAGCTAAAGAAGTGGTGGTTTTCAACCTAATATTTATCCATCACATTTATAGTGTACGATGAAATACCACAGACAAGATTTTGAACATGTTTCCCTGTACAGAGAAAATAACAGAAAAACCTGTTCACTCGAAATTCACTAATAAGAGAAATCTAAGAGCAGTCGTTAAATTTGGTCAGTGAATGTAAAATACAAGACAGTGCAATGTCAATTAAAAGCGAAAACTCTTAAATTCTAATAATTAATGTCTTATGATAGAATGTATGTTTGATATTATATATTTTCTACCTGGATATACTTGATATTGCATTTACATTTGTATATTTTGTTTAGCAGATGTTATCGCTTAATATATTTGTCAGTGGAGAATATATAGAGAGAAGAATTCCAATGTGCAGTTTTCCAAGTGTCAGCTGTGCAAATGACAAAAGACCTTCACTTTGAACACACATGAGAAAAACTTTTACTAAAGCTGTGTATGTATCCAACTTTCCAAAAAATATGGTAAAAAGTAATTGCATGTGCTATCTGACCCAAACAACTATGCTAGTAACAAATAGCCACAATCCTCCTTCTGAAAAAGCACAAATTGTACAGATATAGAGCTTCATTTACAAGTACCCTAAACTGCAGAATTTAGGAAACCATTCTTCTTCAATGTTCTTTTTTTTTTTTTTAACCCTTTTTTCTCCCAGTTTGTCCATTTGCCACTTCTCACTCACTAGCCAGCTCTCATCTATCACATACATGAGCTCACAGATGCACATGATTGGCTAGTGTCGTTTTGATTGACAGGAGACAGAGTAATGCCGTCCCTCCCAACCAGTGAGCACGGCCACATTTGCTCTCTTTGTTCACGGGAAGCTGTAGCATCGTTGGAATTCTCACAAAAACAGAGTATAGAAATCATTTCTACAAATGATATTTCGTATAAACTTTTATTAATACCTGAGTGACCTATGAGTAGTCTGTCTGTTCTTGCCTCAGTTCACAGAAATGTGCCAGAGTTTTTTGTGTATGTGTGTGTGTGTGTGTGTGTGCGCGTGTGTGGTAAGCGCACATATCCAATGGATACACTGGATAGCGATTAAGTTGGGGGTGGAACGCTGGAGTATTCCTTTAATTATAACAACATGATGTTTCACTTCTCTGGCTTAACAGTAAGTCCCATTTAAAAAGTTTCCATTACAATAACTAAAGAATGCAGCAGTACATAACATAGCACTCTTTAACACAATACAAATATTCAGAATTACCTTGGTCACACATTAAAAGATTAAAATTATGTCTAAGGCAATGCTTGAGATCATCCCTGGTATGGGAAAGGCATTTGGGCTGATATGGGAACCATGGTAGTGAGCATGATTACAGTGTTAATGATCTGCCATAGAAAAAACAGAGAAAAGCTTAACAATTGAGGGAGTGCATTGTATAAAACTGTTGACATGTCTAGACATGTTAGTGATGAATTAGTTATTACGAGACACAAACACACACAGAAATCAGAGCTGTCTAATCAGCTTTGTCTGATTGTTAGCACCGGATTGTGTTTGCATGTTGCTGTAAGTAAAGTCTATAAAGGCTAAAGTTACACAACAGAGCTGAGAGAATAGTATTGTGAACGGGAAATATTTGCAAGAGCAACCACAATCAGGCTGGAGCAAGCACACATTTCACAACCACTCCTGACAATAACGTGTCAATGAGTAATTTGTTTAAAACTGCTCCTGGTGAATTGGAAGATTCCAGGCATGAAACCTTCCACATGTGTGAAGGTTAATCAGTCATAATCAGGGAGTTAAGAAAAACATGGAGTGTGTATTTGAGGTGAAAACAGAACTGACCTTACAGTGCAATATTTGCACTCATAAACACACACACACACCCCAAACCCTGTCATATCGTTATTTATCAACATTAGCTCGCCAGCTACTTAAACACAATGCTGCACTGTTTTGCTAGCTAATATTCTCATCATTAGTAGCTATTTTAATTTAGTAGCTAGCCAGGGTTATTAAGATTACTAAGTTATCTAATTGTAGTCTAAGTATTATATGAGTTAGTCAAATCTAATGTGGTACATTTGGTTAAATGTAGGATTTATTTCTGATTTTAGCTATTTTATTTCAATTATTTCACTATCACATATTGTGACATAGATTGTGACATCTATTCTGTGGTATAGCTGTGGTATACACCGATCAGCCATAACATTAAATCCACCTGCCTAATATTGTGTAGGTCCCCCTTGTGCCACCAAAACAGTACTGACCCGTTGAGGCATGGACTCCACAAGACCTCTGAAGGTGTGCTGTGGTATCTGGCACCAAGTCTTTAGCAACAGATCCTTTAAGTTCTGTACGTTGACAGATGGGGCCTCCATGGAGTGGACTTGTTTGTCCAGCACATCCCACAGAAGCTTGATCGGATTGAGATCTGGGGAATTTGGAGGCCACCTCAACACCTTGAACTCTTTGTCATGTTCCTCAAACCATTCCTGAACAATTTTTGCAGTGTGGCAGGGCGCATTATCCTGCTGAAAGAGGTCACGTCCATTAGAGAATACCGTTGCCATGAAGGGTGTACTTGGTCTGCAACAATGTTTAGGAAGGTGGTAAGTGTAAAGGTAATACTACATGAATGCCAGGACCCAATGTTTCCCAGCAGAACATTGCCCAGACCATCACACTGCCTCAGCCAGCTTGCCTTCTTCCCATAGTGCATCCTGGTGCCATCTCTTCCCCAGGTAAGTGATGTACACGCACCCTGCCGTCCACATGATGTAAAAGAAAACGTGATTCATCAGACCAGGCCACCTTCTTCCATTGCTCCATGGTCCAGTTCTGATGCTCACATGCCCATTGTAGGCGCTTTCAGCAGTGGACAGCATGGGCGCACTGTCCAGCCCATTTTTCCTGCTTCCAACACATCAACTTCAAGAACTGACTGTCCACTTGCTGCCTAATATATCCCACCCCTTGACAGCTGCCATTGTAATGCAATGTTATTGACTTCACTTGTCATTGGTTTTAATATTCTGTCTGATTGCTGTATGTACACATTAAATAAGCATTAAAGTAAGAACGCAGTATTCCTCACACTTCATTATTATGTACACTGGACCTTTTCCTACTAATAAAACAGCAACATTATAAATTACGCTTGCCAGTTATGTGTTCAGTATGAACTGATATTATTTTTATTTATTCTTTGTTTCATCAAACTTGTTTGTGAGATCAAACACAATGTGATTTATATTAAACTCTCAGCAGGCAGTGATAGAATCCTGACATGAAATGAAAACTGGTAGGGGTGGGGTAAGCTTTAGCGAAACTATTTTGGCTAATTAAATATTCACATCAACACATCAGTTCACTTCTATCGTAAATTCAGATGTGAGGAAATGTATTAACTACAATGTTTTTTTTACATAGAGAGCACAATATAGTATTATATTAGATATCAAATAAATATGAAAATATCATTTCACTTAACACTGTCTCTGCTGTGCACTGAAATTTACTAGCTATAGGCTTATTATCTGACTGAATCACGAAATGACTGCTAAAATAATCACCTGTACGACACTGTTCACATTCCTAGGCCTACTGCATAATTAAAACCATGAGCCAGTTTGTTTAGCAGGCTAAGCTAATCTTTCAAGCTAAGTAAAGCTAGGCTATTATACTGTGTAAAACAGTATTCCAGATCACTAAAAGCTCTGCAATGGCAAAAAACATTTTCTGTAATGTTGCGTAACTCTGACTAATACAAAAATGGTTTCTGTGTCCCAGGAATTACCAGCTGACAAAGATGGGGTACCAGTTTGGCAAGCTTGGTAAGGCCATCTGCCAAAACAGAGACCAAGCTTGTCAAACTTGTACACCATCTTTGCCATCTTTGAATTTTTCAGCAGGGCTAATCACACGAACGGTATCAAGTTTGCTAACATTATTCTAACTTATTTCAAGTAATAAAAAAATCTAGTAGGTTTGTTAGCAAGCTAACTATTATGTTGCTTAAACAAGTAGCTTACTTTGCTAGCAACGTTAGCTAACATTAGACTAAACATTAGCTAACATTAGACCTTTCTATTGCTGCTAGGTGCAAATAAGCCCCAACAAAAAGATACATCCAGTTCTGTTTACTACGTAAAATGTCTATGTACCTAAATAAAGCTGTTATGCAGATCTTTCTTGAAAGTTCATCTCCTGAACATAGGGCTTTGTTTAACTGTCTTCCACTGATAACATAAAAAATGATGTAGTTTTACATGAAAGGTAAACTTAGATGACGTGATCTTACAAGAGTGTTTTCATATTTCAGTTAGCTTGTCCCCAAAGATATGAGGAAGTGAAAAGAATACTTTCATGCTTTGATTAGTGCTGGATGATATTCATGATTAATTAGGTTAAACGGAATTAATGTTTCAACTTGATGTTCAATATGTTCTAATTGATTGTACATGTTAGTGTTATAGTCAGTGTTTTAGACTTAACAAGCTAATATATCTGTATGTTGATTGATCTAAAGCAAATACTTGTTGAGACAAGCAGGAGGGAAGTGCCAGGTGTGCGTCCTCACAGCCTGACCCCTCCCTCCTGCTTGTCACACTTTTATATATAGAATAACTCATTTTAAAGGTAAGAAATACACTACGTTTACTTCTGATCTTCTTCTGAGCGCAGCTGTGTTGATTTGACATCATTCCGTAAACACAGACGGAACCCGTAGGTGAGAAGACGACCCTAAATTGACGAGTATGAATTTCAAGTTTTTTGTTTTTGACGTTTTCTTTGGCTTTTACTGGATGGAGTTTGGGAATTGCAAGTTGCAACTTCAAGTCAAATGCAGCATTATCTTAAACATTGTCTAGTGCTGTTCCATATGACAGGAAGAGCACAGGGGGACAGAAATGATTAATGCGGTGGCATTTCGCTGTTACTGTTTTTGCCCATCTACATTTTCCAAAGTCTATTAAAAAAAAAATAATAATTGCAACATTTTTCAAATGCATTATTAAAAAAATGTTTTAAAAAAGCAAAATCGTAAATTCATAACTTTGGAAAAAAAATAATAAAAAATTGCAATATCGCCCAGCCCTAGCTTCACTACATGCATACTGTAAACCTGCATACAAGATCAGTTACATCAACATCATTTAATACTGTAAATATTTGCTAATGGTCAAGAAATCAATAATACCATAATACTTATCTACCACAAACACGGCACAGAACAGGGACAGCGAAGCTGGCTGGGCCATTTTAGAGTTTTATTATTCACTGAGCCCTGAAGGATGAGATGCGACAGAAGCTGCTGGCACTCTGACATGTTTACTGCTGGTGGAAGACCTGGAGGAATGCAATGCTAGGAGCCCATTAGCAGACACAGGAGAAGTGTGCCATGTCTCCAGGAGGGCTGAGAATCTCAGGAAACTCTCAGGAGAAATGAAGTCCTACTCCTCTCTCACTGTCTATCCACTGTCTATTCAAACTCAGACACCAGCAAACAAACATGACAACTGTCACGCACACTGATTCTAGGTCTGTGGGATTAAAACGTATGTGTGCACAGCAGAGTGCTGATTACAATATAAATGTCTGGTTTATAAATGTTAATTAACTATACACTTTCTTAGACTGATTGCACAGTGGAGACTTATCAATATGAAAGCACAATCAAACAAAGCGTGTGTGTGTGTGTGTGGGTGTGTGGGTGTGTGTTAAGTTTTTTACCAGGTGGGTAAGAAGTGCGTCCAGACATTGAGAGTCTCGTTGGTGAGCTGGAACAGGCTGAGGATGCAATCAGTAGCAGAGCTGCGAGGGTGACGATACCCAGAGATAATACAGTCCTCCTGGAAGGCCTGCAAAGCACACACACTTCTCTTAAAAACACAGTAATCACAAAACAATCCTCAAGGTAAATTTAATACTTTTTAAAAACCTTTTTACATTAAATATAGGTTTAGGCTAAATGTGCATACCCAAGACATGTATAATGTGTTTAATTTGACAGATTTTTCTTCATTATCGCAGTTCGTCAGTTGGCGTATGTTAACGATGTATAGTGAAAAAACATCAGTTCTAAAGTTTACATCTACCTTTCTGAATTTGATATGATTTTTAATAACTTGCATTAAACTTACTTAGGCTCTTGTAAGTGAGTCTGTATCGCTTGAGCAGCGGGATACGTCCACATTTCATTTTTGACCCAGAATCCTTTTTTCTATATACACTCACCTAGCACTTTATTAGGAACACTGTACTAATTCTGGCTAGGCCTCCCTTTGCTCTGAAAACAGCCTCAATTCTTCGTGGCATGGATTCCACAAGCTGTTGGAGACATTCCTTTGAGATTCTGGTCCATGTTGACATGATTGCATCATGCAATCCCTGCAGATTTTTCAGGTGCACTTTAATGCTGCGAATCTCCCGTTCTACCACATCCCAAAGTGTTCTATTGTTTTCAGATCCAGTGACTGGAAAGGCCACTGAAGAACATTAAACTCATTGTCATGTTCATGAAACCAGTTTGAGAAAATTTTTGCTTTGTGACATGGTGCATTATCATGCTGGAAGTAGCCATTAGAAGATGAGTAAAATGTGGCCATGAGGGAATGCACGCTTCATGGTCAGCAACAATACTCAAATAGTTTGTGGAATTCAAGCGATGTTTGATTGGTATTAACGGGCCCAAAGTGTACCAAGAAAACATTCCGCACACCATTACAACACCTCCACCATCCTGGACTGTTCACACGGCAGGTTAGGTCCATGGATTCATGTTGTTGGTGCCAAATTCTGACCCTACCATCTGTGTGCCTCTGCAGAAATCGAGATTCATCAGACCAGGCTACGTTTTTCCAGTCTTCAACTGTTCAGTTTTGGTGAGCCTGTGCCCACTGCAGCCTCAGCTTTCTGTTCTTGGCTGACAGAAGTGCAACTTGACGTGGTCTTGTGCTGTTGTAGCCCATCTGCCTTAAGGTTTGACATTTTGCACATTCTGAGCTGCTTTTCTGCTCAACATGGTTGTGCAGAGTGGTTATCTGAGTTACTGTAGCCTTTCTGTCATCTCGAACCAGTCTGGCTATTCTCCATTGACCTCTCTTCAATATGGCATTTCTGTCCGCAGAACTGCCGCTCACCTGATATTTGTTGTTTATTGCACCATTCCAAGTAAACTCTAGAAACTATTATGTGTGAAAATCCCAGGAGATCAGCAGTTATAGAAATACTCAAAAAAAGCCTGTCTGGCACCAACAATCATGATATTATTGCATTGCACTGCTGCCACAATGTGTAGGTGTACAGCTGTTCCTAATAAAGTGCTCGGTGAGTGTAAACATTCTTTAACATCCTGCTGTTCTATTCATTCTATTTACATCCATCCTTCTAGAAAAAAAAACTGTTTAACACCATAAAAACCATATAAACCTCGTGAAACACTTCAATAAAAAGACATAATTCTGTGAGGGAAATTGTCTATTGTCTGTGTTTATTCTGCAGCAAGATGAAATACAGAACTAGTCAACAGTTTTGTTTTTTTTCTTGTTTCACAATTCAATCACTGTTATTGCCACAGACCAAACAAAATGACACAGAATAACCATTCAAGTAGGAAACCTAAGTCTTTGTGGAGCTTCTTAACTGTCGCACTCAGATCTTGAAAGATCTTGAGATCACTCTCAATGAGGCTCTGTTGGCATGTAAACCCATTAAATCTATAGCTAAAAAACTCATAGACATGCTACGAGTGAATTCTCATTTAGCTGTAAAGCATGAAGACGTGGTGTGCCTAACATGTCTCATTACAGTGATAAAGACTTTGGCCTTTTCTGGTTAGAGTTGATTAGATCTGGATTGTTCCAATAAAATACAATAAAATAAAGTCTTACTCACTCAGTATGTAATAAAAAAACATTTCTCAATTCATTTCGTTCAATCATAGGTTATTCCTTGGTTAGATTTTCAAATTTTAGATCATTTTAAGTAAAAAAAAAAATTAATAAATTAAAAAAAAAAAAAAAAAAAAGCTAAAATATAGGGTATTCAGAAACTTTCGACAGTTTCGCAGTGTATGTGTTTCATAAGAAAACAAACCAACTAGATGTGTATTGGTGTCTAGTACAAAATAAATATTTCATTAATTTAGAAGAAATTAATAGTTCTGCAGAGATCTATGATTACAGCCGTTTGCTACGATCTAAAGGGAAAAATGGTTCAATTTGAAGAAGAATAGCTTAAAAACTAAAACTATGCAAATTCAAATGTACAACGATTTAATACTTGTCAAGGCTGTTTATTCAAAAAATGACATTTCCTATAAATTTTATATAAAAAAAGACTTTCTGAGGACACATGGACACCTTGGCGAGCCTAAATTTCCTCTGTGATGGGATACAACTTATACCTTATGACCTGGACAAGACATATTGTAATTCGCACTTTCTCCTGCACACGCTACAGTGACCTGAAACTTACCTGAGTTAATGTTAAACATTTCAGTCTATCTGAAATCTTCATCATTCTCACGACTATGTTTAAACAGTCACTCACATCTAAACCGAGAGTTTTTTTTCCTGCATGGAAAATACACTATAACTTTTGTCTACTGAAGGTCATGCAGATTATTTATTACAAATGAACAAAGATTTATGTGCTAAAATGAAATCTAATTTCTTGTTCAGTTTCAGTGTGTAACCAGCAACGAACTGTCTGTAGTGTTAATATGTGAATGAACTTACTTTAGGCACTTGGTGTACATTGAAGACGCGAGGCAGCTTGACCAGACTGAACATGTTCTACAGGTTCCAGGCTGCTGGTGCGACTGCCACAGGTTTCTGAGTAGAAATGCACAAAAAGGCAGAGGTCTGGAAGACCAAGTTCAGCCAGGCCTGCCTTCTAGCCCCACCCATGCAAAAACACACACCTTCCGAAACACACACTCATTCAGTAAACTATCCTGTAATCAGAGTTGGCAGGTAAACCTGCCTAAATAGTGCACATACACACTCAGGGGGAAAAAACACACACACACACACACACGCCTTTGAACTCTTAGACTAAGGCTGGGTGATGTGACAGTTATACAGTTCCAGTACTAATGATCCAAACAGATTTTACATGTTTTACAATCTACTGATATATTTTATGCTGTGACACAAGCCACCATCATACCTCTGATGTTTTGCATTACTTTGCCATGGAATCTTGACTGTTTTCTCACAGCTCTGATATTGTTATTGTATTGAAATAATAAAAAGGATCTCTATTTTTGACTTATCACAGTTATCGGTTGTGCATTATAAGTAGCTGATTTCACACTAACATAGATTGTTAACCGAAGGTTTTACTTTCCCTCCTTTTATTTTTGTAGGTATCGCATAACAAACACAAAATTCTAATAAATCTAGGCACAAAATCATTTTGTATTTCTACTAGAAGTATGCCACGGGACTAAGAAAAAAGTTGCAGGGGCAGGTGGTTTTTCCTCTCATGGGGGCAGGAGCAGGCGTTAGATACGGGAGTAGGATGAAACTTATGGGACAATAAAACATCAAGTTCATTAACATGAGAATGTAATGAGTGCTTGTGTGGAGTGACATTCGTTCATTTTCAGTATCTGCTTTCTCCTCATCAGGGTCACTCTGTTTTAATTTGCTTATATTTTGGTAAAATAGAACTAGCTAAGTTTTCTAGAAAATGTCACATGCAGGTGCAAACAAAAATAATAACTGCGTCAGCGGGTGGGATTAATCAGGATTTCTTCAGGAGCAGGATTTAAAAAACACACACCTCTGTTCCTAATCTTTTCTATATACCGATCAGCCATAACATTAAAACCACCTGCTTAATATTGTGTATTTGTGCAGCCAAAACAGCACTGACCCATTGAGGCATGGACTCCACAAGACTCTGAAGGTGTGCTGTGGTATCTGGCACCAAGACTTTAGCAGCAGATGTGTAGGTAGTTGGTACATATCAAAGTAACATCCACACGAATGCCAGGATCCAAGATTTCCCAGCAGAGCATCACACTGCCTCCGCCAGCTTGCCTTCTTCCCATAGTGCATCCTGGTGCCATCTCTTCCCCAGGTAAGTGATACACACGCGCCTGGCTGCCCAAATGTGATTCATTAGACCAGTCCACCTTCTTCCATTGCCCCACGGTCCAGTTCTGATGACTATGTGCCCATTGTAGGTGCTTTCTGCATGTGCACTCTGACCGATCCGCAGCTAATGAAATAATCAGTGTTATTCACTTCACCTGTCAGTGGTTTTAATGTTATGGCTGATCAGTGAAAATAAACAGCAGAATAAAATGAAGGGCAACAGTCCTCAAAAGTCTTATGAAACACTTTTGAAATATTACGTATATTATTGCTCTTTTGTGGATTCTGGTTTAATTTTTCCCCCTATGATATGTGATATGTTCAGTAATCGCTTTATTCTGGTCTGGATCCGGAGCCTCTCTCATCTTAGGACACAATGCGCACACAGTCACACACTCACTCACATCTACTCCTATACTTTCTCACTTTTTTACAATTTGGCTTAAATAGTCTAAATTGTAAAAACTAAACTGAAAAATGCACACTTTGAAGCTATTAAGCATACCTTTAGTGAGATAACAGGAATCTGTAACCAGATCACCTCTGTGTTTTCCACAGCCCTGCAGAAGCAGATGTCAAGACACACACAGAAAAACCCTAAACATGTGGCTTTTTCCTTCCTCCTGTGCTTCACCTGGCCCTCAGCGTGTTTCTTCAGCCTACCTGGCTGTTTACAGGGCTGTGGCCTTATCAGTTTCACTCAGCCACAGAGAGAGGAATGAATAGAGGGTGTGATTATGAAGGAAATGAATGACAGTTGAAAAGTAAACAAATCTTTTCCTCTTCTAGCCACTTACGCATACACACACACCATTCTTTTCATGTAGCATGTGCTCTCAGTGCTGATTCACACACTGGGAAATGCAACACATGTATCATGTTGCTATAGAGATGCGTTATCTTGTGCATACTCTATATCCTTGAAAGCAAACCATATTAAGGTATAATACATAAAAGCTTTTATTCGTGATAAGTTGTTCTTGTTAGATGGTGAGCTGCTACTTCTTCTGGATCCATAACGACAACACATACAGTGCGATGAAAATGTCAAATGTGTAGCAAAGTACTTACAGCACAGAGTACTTTGTTACATAACAAAAGAGTGCTTTTCTTCATGACTGCAGTATTAAATTAAGGTGATAAATGGAGCCTCGACCAAAATCAGAGAGCACGTTCAGTCACGCCTGACATTACATTTTTGCATTTTTATTCCTGCTTTTTTTTATCCAAAGAGACTTAGAAATAAGACAGAATCCTTGCTTAAGGGAACAGCGGTGGCTGTCTGTCTCCCTGGTACTTGAACTCTAAACTCACTGCAGTACCAATCAGCTATCCAAATTTGTATATTTCTTCATTATATCTCTTTATTATTCATTAAAATGTGCAGTTTGTTTTGTAAAATATGTACTGCATAACACTTCTCAGTGTGACTTTTTGTCATCTGTACTCTTGCGATATTTTTCTAGTCTCTCTAATTGTCTCTCTCAGCTCTGATTTCTTAGCACCTCATTCACACTTCCTATTAGCAAAGCTTTGGCTGACAAAACAACCAGTGAAACTGAGCTTCACCCAAAAAACTGAAAAACTGTGAATCTGATTTGTTAGTAGGCAAATAAGTTTAAACTTTATTCAGATAAACAAACACCTGGATGCAGCTTCAGTGATAAAACGGTGAAAATGTATAGTAGATGCAAACAGGTGCAGGCGTAACAGGTGTAAGAACAGGTGCGGATTCCTAATGTAATGAGCAAACCAACCACATGAAGGCAGTGTTCTCAAACTCAAGCCTCTATCAAAAACTACAGTGTCCAGTCTCAACCTGCATTTATTTCTGCCATGTTCTCTCATGGGTCCTTGATGTAAATCTGGGGGTCCCTGACCGTATTACTTTTTTATTTCTGCTAAACCGCATGGTGGTGGAGATTACTCTCAAATAGTATCAAGATTGTTATGGTTATTTTTTTTTATTTATCATAGTTGCAAGCCTGGTCACTTGCAATGAAATGGGGTTCTTGATTGAAAAGTTCAGGAATAAAAATGTTTTAATGCCTCAGATAAAGTAATATGCTGGTAAATATTTGCCCGGTTGTTCCTAAAATTAAATCAGTGCCGTGATCATAAGGAGGTCATTGGAACTTCTACTGTGGAAGGAATCCCTGCTGCAAAAGGTTTGGGGCTCCCTGGCTTATGGAACATCCTCATGAGCATTGGTGGTCAGTTTGTGGTTTCCCCTACTGTCAAAACTTGAAATTTTAAATATAGGTTGGAAATTTAGCATGTACCGTCAGGTCCATAAATATTAGGACATTGACAAAGTTACTGTTGTTTTCAAGTGTGGTATTTTCATTTGGAATCTGTTGCTGTTAACTCTCAATATGAAGTCCAAGGAGCTGTCACTGCCAGTGAAGAAAGCCATCATTAGGCTGAAAAAGTCAAAACAAAAACCATTGGAGGCATATAAAAAAACATTAGGTGTGACCAAATCATACCATATTTGGTACATTCTTAAAAAGAAAGAATGCACTGTTGAGGCTAGGAACACCAAAAGACCCGGAAGACCACGGAAAACAACTCTGGATGACAGAAGAATTCTTTCCCAGGTGAGGATAATCTCCACAGCACTTGGCCAAATCAAGAACACAGTCCAGGAGGTAGACGTATCTGTCAACAATCGAGAGAGTACTTCACCAGAGTAAATACAGAGGGTTTACCAGAAGATGTCAACAACTGGTAAGCTTCAAAGACAGGATGACCAGATTAGAGTTTGCCCAAAAAAAAAAAAAAAGACCAACTTGTACCAAAATGATAAGAGGAGAAGAGCATGGAGAAGAGAAAGAATGGCTCATGATCTGATGTATACCACCTCATCTTATGGAGTGGGCATGTATGGCTGCCAGTGGAACTGATTCCCTTGTATTTATAGATGATGTGACTGCTGACAAAAGCAGAAGGATGAACTCTGTAGTGTATAGGGTTATATTATCTGCCATTACAATATTTCAACTATATATCAGATTCAGGCAAATGCTTCAAAACTCACTTAAGGCAAAGAAGAGAATATTCTGCAATATCCAAGTCAATCAGCTGACCTGAACCAGTTGAACATGTATTTCAATTGCTGAAGGCAAAATGCAAAACAAACTATCAATATTATTTTGTATAATAATAAAAAGTGCTGTAATTCCTACACTGTTTGCCCAATTTGGATGTAAATTTTATTTTCAACAGCTAAAATAACAATAACTTTGTCAATGTAAAAAGATTTATTGGACCTGACTGTATACAATGAATATATTTTGAATATTTACATTGAAATAAAATAATGCAAACAATTAACCTACACGAACTGGTCTACACAAAGTAGACTCATAGGTATGATTCTGAACCAAGGTTCAACAATTGTTTAGACTTGGCGTAATATCCAGGAGTACCTTTCCTTACAGTCCTGTTCCACCAAGGTGCTTGAGGAAGTGCTATTCCACTTTTTTATCAGGTTCCTCAATGCTTCCTCCCATTATGCAATCCTGCCGTTTCTTAGAAAGAACAGTAAGATGTAATGTCAATGTCCACTTGCAATAGACTCACCAAAACTGGAAGGTTGAAGACTGGAAAAAGACCAGGTGATTTTTTTTTCCTGATCGTTTCTGTGAGCCTGTGCCCTCTGTGAGCCTGATAGCCTCAGATTCCTGTTCTTGGCTGAGAGGAGTGGAACCTGATGTGGTCTTCTGTTGTTGTAGCCCATCCACCTCAACGTTCACTGTTTTGTGCATGCTGAGATGCTTTTCTGCTCACCACAGTTGTAAAGAGTGATTATATGAGTTACTATATCCTTCCTGGTAGCTTGAACTAATCTGGCCATTTTCCTCTGACCTCTCTTATCAGCAAGGCACACTACATTTTCTAAAGTGTTCATATTTATTTAGTGTAGTTTTTGTCTAGTATGCATACATATTTTAGGTGACTTGTACTTATATATTTGTTTTACACAATGACTTCTAAGTATGAGTAGATTGGGCAAACATTTAGGGTAGGTAATGACTTTATCAGGTAAGTAATTTACACTAATTTTGTTCAGCCTGTGCTGGTGAAGTGGCGTAGGGGGTGCTGTTGCTGCCTCGTAGTTCATATGTTCCTTCTGTTTTCATGTGGGTTTCCTCTGGTTTCTCTGGTTTGAAGCAGTTAGCAGTGAATAAAAAACTTAATCTCACTTGTTTGCTAACTGTCTATGGACAAAACCTGTTGCTGGTCATCTGCCAGGTCAGTCAAATTCCCTCTTTCTGTGAGACTAGACAGTTTTTTGCTGCATTTATTGATAATGTATCAGAATCTCTAGTGAAAGGCAAAGACCTGGCTTGTGGAATTTATGGGACCCTGACCAGAATAAACTGGTTGCTGAAGATAATTGAACAAATTAAGCATTTAAATATTATTCTGATGCTCAATCTGGCATATAAGGAATAATAAAACCTATGGCCTGTCCAGTCAGATGAGCAGTTGTAGTTATTTAAATTAATCTATTAGAACAGAAATAAGTACAAGAACTTCTTTAAAAATCACATTTCTATGATATTAGTGTTAAGAGCTGTATTTAATAAGAGTCAATGGCACTGTTTCATTATTTGCACCCTTGAAAGAAGTAGAGCCTCCCCATGTCCTGAATCATAATTTAACCCTGAGACTTACTCATGTAGATCAAAACTTAAAAAAAAAAAAAAGTCATACTAGTATTTTGAGTATGTATACTAACTTTATAAGTATGCATATTATTTGAGTATGTCCACTTATTTTGCACAACTATTATTATTTTATTTTAAATATGCATTCTTATTTGCATACTATTTTAAAGTATTCATAGTGTAATTTTTGTTTAAAATGTGTACATAGAGTAGGTCTCTTCTGCTTTAATCTTTCTGTATTTAAAAAAAAAAGTATGAGTAGATTGGGCAAACTTGGGCTGTTAATTAATATAAGTTATTAAATTATTTAAACATTATATTCAATCCATGGTCTCAATTTAACCCTCAGACTAGATAAAAAAAATCCTACAGGATTTTGCTAGTATATTTACTATATTTTATATCTGTATGCATTTTTTAAATATTGTGTATTAACATTTAAAGTATGCATGCTCATTTTGCATAAGGGTTTATCCAATTCTTTTCTAATCGTGCCAGTCCCTAAAGCTGACTGATATGTAATTCACTGTACTTACAAAACTGACCACAAGATGGCAATGATTTCAAATGAACCACAGCGTCAAAGGCGAATGTAGCCTGTCAAAGTGACTGCTATAATCTACATTCTTTTCGCATTTTGCCTTTGAAAAAACTCACACTGAAATTATTTTTAATCCATTTGCTTAAATTTTTAAAATCAATCCTACAATGCAGACATCTTTAAATGTATCTCGAAATAATGACCTTCTAGTTCAAGTGCTCCTCGAGCAAATATTTCAGTGAAAGGTAGGCCTCACTGTAAATCTCTAAACCCATAAAACAGCCTGAATAATGTGTGTGCAGCAGCCAAAATCTTTCTAACCCGAATAAAGCAGGGTGGAGTTGAGGGCAAGTATTTGAGAAATAGTTTAATGTCATTGAGACATTGATTCTTCACACACACACGCACACACGTGCACACACACACACACCTCTTCCTCTCTGGAGCAACCCAAGCTGTCCTTCCCACAGACATACAAATTAACTCTTTCATGCATAAATTATTTATACACACATCCAGATTCTTAAGACTTTCTTTTCTTTTTAAACTTAAAATTGCATGACATATGAATTTGGATTCTGCCTATATATCTAAATATCAAATATTAAAAAGTAAATGGATTGTCCATGAGTTTAAAAAAAAGTCTAAAGCAGTATACCTGAAATAATAATAATAATAAAAATGTCCTAAATTCTTAACATTCAGGTCTAAAACATGTAATTCTGAATACAATTTATTTATTTTTTTTAAGAAAATACCATTTTTGAAAATAGAAAATGTGCTTAGTTGAGTACTGTTGCATGACACAAAGAAAAATTCCCTTAAAAAAAAAAAAAAGGAAACAAAAAGAAGATTTTAGTTGAGTCTGTAGCACTACTTTTTGTGGAAAGTAAATCCTACTTACTTTAAGGAAAAACAACTCATTAAAAATACATTTTGATTCAGAAACACACTATATGGCCAAACGGATGTGGACACCAGACCATCACTGCCATATGTGGGCCTTCCTCAAACTGTATTCTGCACAGAATTGTATAGAATGTCTTTATATACCATAGCATTACAATTTCCCTTCACTGCAAGCTCCATGAACACAGGGTTTGCCAAAGTTGGTGTGGAAGAACTCAACTCCACTGAACACCTTTGGGATGAACTGGAAAAGTGGTGTGTTAATGTATTAATATAATGACATACAAAAAAGTATCTGAAACATTTATTTATTTATTTGAAAATGTTTGGAAATCTGAAATGTGCTCTTTTCTACTTGCACACTAATGCACAAGACATAAAAAACACTCACAATGTCTTAGAAATTTGCTCAGTACTGTTAATTGTAGGGTGTCTAAACTTTTGACCAGTAGTGTAGTTATAAGCAAACAGCTAATAACAACAATACAATTTCAGGCTTGAATGTTTAGAAATCTTACATTTGTTTTTATCATGATCTCAGTCTGAATTGTGAAATAAATCCACCTAGATCTGTAATAGTTTTACTTACACAATCAACCTGGAAGCACAGTATGTGTATATCCCACTGTTTACGTTAAGATCTACTTGAAACCCCCCTGAGTTTAACATTTATGCTTTTTCAGCAAGGTACCACATGCAGATAAAGAAAATGAGCAACTATATAGAGGTCTATAAAGGTATGTAAGTGTGAACTGTTCCTCAATTAAAAAAGATGAGCATGTGAAAGGTCTATCACGCTGCACACACTCTTGCAGAGAGCAATGAAGTTGATCAAATGTGCCATGAGCCGGAAAAAGCTAAATACCTTCTGCTGTAGTGCACTGAGTTCAGACTGAGCGAGCAAGCAATCCTCTCTCTCTCTCTCTCTCTCTCTCACACATACACACACACACACACACACACAAACTATACTTTGAAGGTAAAGTTCAACAATTTTTCAAAATTCCATTAAGTTGTCACTCCAGAATGGAGGCATGAAGTTTATGAGTGGGAATTGGAGCTATAGTGGGAGTCAATCGACTTGTGTCAGATCTATCAAGAAGTCTGCTTACTGCATTTCCTCCCTCTACACTCTCACTGCGTCCTTTCCTACAGCGTTTAGTCTGCTCTCTGGAGTGTGTGTTTACTGCATATGCTGCAAGGTGAGAACACTCAGGAAGTGTGAATGTGTGTGAGTGAGTGAGTGAGTGCGAGTGTGTGTGAGTGTGAGTGTGAGTGTGTGTGGGGCTTGGTGAGGTCTCAGCCTGATGCATAATTAAGCAGCAGCAGTTTGGAGGCCAGACACAGACGAGTGAAAGACACCGAGTACTACAGAGGGCACAGCCTGCCTGCAACACACAATCACACAATACACACTCCACCCATCACACATACAGCCTCTCAGGTCCAATCCGGCATGCTCCATTGCCAGCGCCACCTTCCCCGCTTCCACAGTCTGGAACAGCTCTGCTCCTAGCATCCAGATTAAGAAAAGAGATAATACAGAAGGAGAAAAATGAAGCAAACAAAAACCCATCTGGAAGCGAGAGTGAAACCTAACACTGCTCTGAGAAGACAGAAAGACATGAAACCAGTGAGGAATAGTCTGATGTAAGAAATAAAAATTCCCTGAAATGCCAACGGTTTCTTTAGATGCAATATTGTGATAGGCCTTTGTAAAATTATTGGCATCCTTCAAAAGATTTGGCAAAAATCAATTTATAAAATAAACATTACAACAATTTCTCTGTTTGATTCATATTTTCAACTCATAAGTGGAAAAAAAAAAAAAAAAACAGAAATCTGGACTGGAGAACAGGTCAAATAGCAGTATTTCCTCCCAAAAGCATCAGTGGCAAAATAACACAGCTAGAGAAGAAGTAAAAGAAATTCTTGAGGAATGAAAGTGAAAGAAATCAAGAAAGAAGAATGAAAAGAAAGAATGAAAGAAAAATAGACCACCACAAGAAAGAAAGAAAGAAAGAAAGACAGATAGCCAGAAAATACTTTTTTTAAAAAAAATTGAAAAATATTAAATATTAAAATGCTCAAAAGTCAAAAGAGGTAAAAGAAAAATAAGAAGTAAAAGAAACTCTTGAAAAAATATTTTAAGCAAAATTGCTCTCAATAATGTAGATGCCTTTGAAAAAATATGACCTTGTACACAAAGAGCTTTAAACATGAAAGAGAACAGTCGTTGCAATGCATATAAAACTACAGATACTCATCACTTAGTACAATCATGTAATAAAGTGTAGAACAGTTTAAACATGTTCATATCGGTACGTATTGAAAACATGAGCATAATGTTTGCATAATGTTTTGAGTTTGTCGTGTTTCAAAATCACTATTTTACTGCCTCCTAAATGGTTTGCTTAAAAGAGGCTCTGCTACTGGACTTCACAACACTGCAGTTACAACTGGAATCGTGCTGTGGTCGGATGACTCTGAAATTAAAATGATTTATTAAAAAAATAACCCACGCATACAAGGATAACAAACGTGATACCGGATGTTATATGGTGAGGGATCACTGATGCTTTAAAACTGTTTGTTATCTTAATCTGAATAATTAATCAAAATCCTTTAATAAGAGGTTAAATATCAACACAAGTGTGAGCAGGTCTCTGAATCTGCTGAAATGTCTGAGTCTCTGAATCTGAACGCTGTTGAATTAAAGAGAAGAGTCCACGAAAGCAAACCTAGGAATATAAAGGAATCAGAAATGTTCTGCTTTTCGGAGTGTAGATCCTCTAGAAGTTTCTCCAAATCTTGTCTTCATTACACGAAGAGGCTCAGTGCTGTTTATTTATTTATTATTAACAAATTATTAATGGTAGGGGTCCTGATAAATTTGAAACCATCTTGCAGTGGAAAAAACAACTTGTGGGTATTTTTTGAAAAATAAAAACTAAAACTAAACAGCATCCCCAAATGTATAAGCTCAAGATATAAGACTTTCCATGCCTTATTCATTTCTGCTCATTTCCATGAAGGGTACAAATAATTCTGGAGTTATAAAATCATGAGGAAACGTTAGTCGCTAAGCCTTTTTCTGTTGCAATGTGCTAGCAAATAATTAGTATAAAGAAAAATAATCTTCAAATCTACTCGACAAACAATCTGTGGAATATCGAGGCCAGGATTTAGTGCATTTTTCCTGAATCATGTGAACCACTGCAGTCCGGACGAAGTGAGGTGTGATAAATCCACTTAGCACGCTGCATGCACAACACCTCATCTCCTTGATCCCTCTCTGTCTGATTCCTGCTCCCTCTGACACACACATGTGCGCGCGCGCACACACACACACACACACACACACACACACACACACACACGTGTGCGAGCACATTCGCATGTGTGCATGCGCACTCACACAATGTTGGGGCTAGGCAGGTGATAATCTGATCAGTTAGTCATTAAACTAGTCCCATGCGGTCAGTTCAGCTTCAGAGAGGAGAAGAGCGGCGCCATGAACTACACCAACGTCCTGAAATAGAATGCAGTGACTGGAGGAGAGAAGAAACAGACAAGATAGCAGGAACGTGGGAGACAGGCACAGAGAAGATAGAAGTGGAGAGCAAAAATGTTATGGTTTGATAACAAAGGAGATGAAGAGTGGGAAAGGAGAAGAGGAGAGAAAGGTTAATCATGTCAGAACGAAAGAAAGAAAGAAAACACAGACAGAGGAGAGGGCAGGTGATGGGAGGAGAGGTGAGAGGAACTGAGGTAAGAAGAGGGCAGGTGAGAGGGCAGGTGAGGTGAGGTGAGGGCAGTTAAGGTGAGGTGAGGGCAGTTAAGGTGAGGGCAGTTAAGGTGAGGTGAGGGCAGTTGAGGTGAGGAGAGGGCAGGTGAGGTGAGGAGAGGGCAGTTAAGGTGAGGTGAGGGCAGGTGAGGTGAGGAGAGGGCAGGTGAAGTGAGATGAGGGCAGTTAAGGTGAGATGAGGGCAGTTAAGGTGAGGAGAGGGCAGTTAAGGTGAGGTGAGGAGAGGGCAATTAAGGTGAGGTGAGGAGAGGGCAGTTAAGGTGAGGTGAGGAGAGGGCAGTTAAGGTGAGGAGGGGGCAGGCGAGGTGAGGAGAGGGCAGTTAAGGTGAGGTGAAGAGAGGGCAGGTGAGGTGAGGAGAGGGCAGTTAAGGTGAGGAGGGGGCAGACGAGGTGAGGAGAGGGCAGTTAAGGTGAGATGAGGGCAGGTGAGGTGAGGTGAGGGCAGTTAAGGTGAGGAGAGGGCAGGTGAGGTGAGGGCAGGTGAGGTGAGGGCAGGTGAGGTGAGGGCAGGTCAGGCGAGGCGAGATGGTTCTAGACTTCAGTGTTAAAGGGTTTAAAGTGTGAGGTGTTTGGAGGAAATACGCTGAGGGTAGAACAGGACGTCTCACACAGCTAACAGCACAAACAAGAAACCACACTACTCACTCTTTCCTCTTATCTGCACAACGACGACTACGTGAGAAAACAGACATGGCACATTTAACATGCGAGAGAATGTTTTTAAGAAAAAAATGCCTTTATTTTACAACTTTAAAAAGCAATTTAAAGCACAAAGATTGAACTTTTTTTTTAATATAAACATTTTTTTCCTGCATAAAAAATGGTGGCGTGTGCACGTTGTGCTTGCATTGCAAACTGTGTCCAGCCTGTCAGGGCTCTCGCCGTCTCGCCTTTTTATTGCATATGTCACACATGACTGACTCCTCGTTGGTCTGCTTCCAGTTCAGGACTGTGCAGAAGAGAAGGAAGAGGAGGAGATGAAGAAACAAGAAAAAAAAAAAAGACAGAAAACAAATGCACACAGTGAACACAGTAGCAGCTCTCTGAAGAAGGTCTTGCACATTATCCAGAGGGGAAAAAAAAGACAATAATTATAAAACAAAGAATGATTAGAATAAATTAAACAGAGTGACACCTTAGTTGTGCTTTAATGCTGTTTACATCAACAGCTAACCCTAATTTAAAAACACAAAGCAACTCAGGATATGAAACAGAGATTCCTGTGACATATATGCTGCCCCAGGTTTCTAATTATTTAGCGCATAATGCTAGCTGAACAGTTGCACACATCCCCATAGACAGCTGTGATTATTATATTCTCTCCTCTGTATCTCTCTCTACTCTATAGAAATCTACTCTTACAAAACTAAACAGCTTTACAAGGCATTTTCCCCTTACAAAGGAAGGCAGATTCACACTCCTATTTATATCACCGCCGTTCATCACACAGCAATTTACAAAAGAAAAAAAAAAAAAAAACTCAACCTTTAAAGACTTTGGTATGAACAAAATAAGATTTTCAGATCCTCCTAGTAACGTAACAAGATTATTTCCCTTTTAAGAACCAAGTCCCGTTATAATGCTAAGTATGAAATGTGCATAGAAATATTCATGAGATGAACGTTCACGCCAGAACACTGATAGAAAAGTGATGTCTGAGGAGAAGACATAGAAAAAAGATGTCTTTTAAGATAAATCTGTCATGAGGCGTCAAGTCTCTTACCCAAAACCCCGCCTAACAAGCAGCGGCACAGTCCCGAGTAAAACATCCTGGCGTCTTCTACAATCTATTCTGAGCTTTTATTCCTTTAGTGAACTGATAAACAATTCTACTGTTGGTATGTGCTGAGTAAAATGGCCGACAGGCAGCGTGTTGAGATGGGCAGAATACTGTACATCTGTGTGTCTTGGCTGAGACTGGGAAAAGAGACGGAGCTCACCAGGGTAAAGGTTCTGCTACTGAGCTTGAGAGATCCGTGCTTCTGAGAGCCACAAAGTGATCAGGTCAAACGCTTACACACACTCGCGCACACACTCACCCTGGAAAACATCTCAATTTAAGCCAGAGCTATGCCGCACTGGGGAAGGCTTTGCACACTTTACTTTTACTCCACTAGCTTGCATTTTGAGCTAATTATTTATCTATAGTCTATAGAAAGAATCTTTCTGATACCAAGACTTGTATAATATTCTCAGGCTTTTTTTTTAAATAATAACTTTGTACTCTTAAAAAAATAATTGCTCTCATGAGTTACTGGAAATATTACATTTTCTCTTAAATAAGAGAAAAAAAAAACTTTGATAACACCAAAGATTTACCAGTAGATAGGGCTAGATAAAACCTACATAAGCCTATAAAAAAAATATTGGACACGTGAAAAACTTTAAAGAAAGTTTTCTCCCCCCCTCTAACAGGAGCCGGCTGTCAAAGACTGCTTTTGTTCATTTTGATATCAAGTTGACATAACACCTCATTGAATTTTTTTACTGACATAAGGTTGTTCTGATGATGACTTACATTCATCATTCATTAATACTTTATAGCTCAGAGTACTTCTGGTATGTCAGAGTTATTCAACGTTGATGGGAAGTCAGGGTAATTACACATAACTGTCATTTATGGTGTTGAGACTGTTACAAGATTTATAGCAATCTCATAAATAGTGATAGACTAAAGAAATTACCAAAGAAAAGATGAAAAAATGATCAGTCATGACAGAGCCATGGATGGCATTCCCAGAAGAACTTATCAAATCTTAGAAATGTACTATAGGTATACTGAGCTACAAAGTCAGTCAGTTGTCATGACGATCTAACACAACCCAACTTTATGTCAATAAAAATCTGTCACTTGACACTGGTGTTATGAAACGTTTGTTAGAAGCCTTAATAAATGCTTACATGGGTTTATGAAGGGTATTTATGTAGGTGTCAAATAGCCCTATAATCACTACCTTTAAGTAAAGTTACCAAAACTTGAATAGAGAAAATACACTGAATAGCTTATGAGAATCAGTCTTTCTCTTCTGCTTCAATGAACAGATTCGGTGCAATCTGTAGTTTGATGTACGCGCTACATACTTCACTTATATGAAGTATGAAGTTAAGCCAGATGTTCTGCCAATCCACATTCCCAAAGGGCATTCATTCAGCTCATGATTTAGACTCAAACTTCAAGACAAGGTAATGGTTTAGGAAAAGGAGAAAAAATAAAAGGGAAATGAGTCATGCTACAATGCTGCAATCAACAATCCATAAAATTTCATTATGCGTCCAATTCAAACCTGCTGTTACGAGAGGGCTGAGTAGAAACTATATAAATATTGTAAACCGTTTAAAGACCGTACACATATTCACACAAAGGAACCAAATGATGCGGTCATTGATAGGATGTGAGTGAACAGAATGTGAGTAAAACCTAGTGCGGTTCTGACTGTTGGGATCTGAGACCGTTTTATGAAGACATTTAGTTTCCTACAGCTTTTAGCATTTGGTTAAGGTTTATGGATCAAGATGCTGGGGAATGACAGCAAATGGTCGGTCATGCTACTGAAATGTTTCTGTAGAACTGCAGAGTCTGCAGTAAACTGTTCTCAGTCACCCTGTCCCAGTGGAGCACTGGGAAAAATCACTGGCTCACATTGCTGCTACATGCGGTTCACAATCAACCAAAACTGTCGTGGATTTAATACTCAGTCAAGGACAATGTTCAGAAGATTACGCCTGGCTAGCCCCAAGAAACGCCATTTATGGATTACTTACTCAAACTTTTTCTAAAATCATTTTATATTATTATTGTGTGGCCTCATATACTTTCTCCATTAAGGTTTCATATTAGTTCCTGTGTGCCTTTTGGCAAGTATGCAAAAAACACAGGCTGGGATTGTTGTGCACCACCCTAAATTCTTGCCCATGATATATCCATACCACTACAGCAGGAGCAGATTTATACTTTACAGAGATATCTTGTATCAACACTTTCAATAAGTAGATTTTTTTTTATCACCAAAACACAATCTTCAACTTCTGACACTTCCATTTCATTGCTAGATCTAATGGTCAATGTAGCCATCAAGGAAATAAATATGGTCTATTCACGCAGATTAACTGATAGGAAGAGATTCTATTCAAATTCAGAGTTAGTGTCAACGATTAGTCAATTTCTTAATTAATTTGTATGAAATTGAATGAAATCCAACCACATCTTCCTCAATTGTTTGCATTTCACAAATTTCTCATGAGAGCGTGTTGAGGAAATATACATTATATGGCCAAAAGTTTTGTGGACACCTGACCATCACACCCATATGTAAGTCTTCCCCAAACTGTTCCCACAAGTTTGAAGCACACAATTGTATAGGATGTCTTTGTATGCTGTATAATTACAATTTCTCTTCAGTGGACCAAGAGGTCCAAACCTGTTCCAGCACGACAATGCCCCTGTGCACAAAGGTTAGCGTGGAAGAACTCGAGTGGCCTGCACAGGTGAACACTGAACACCTTCGGGATGAACTGGAATGCCGACTGTGTGCCAGGCCTTCTTACCCAACATCAGTGCCTGACCTCACTAATGCTCTCGTGGCTGAATGATCTCAAATCCCCACAGCCACGCTCCAAAATCTAGTGGAAAGCCTTCCCAGAAGAGTAGAGGTTATTATAACAGGAAAGTGGGGATTAAATCTATAATAGGATGTTGAATAAGAAGGGTGTGATTGGTCAGGTGTCCACATACTTTTGGCCATATAGCGTATTGCAGACTTTCCTTCATTTCTGCAAATCAGCTGTTGAATGTCTTTGTTCTGACAAATCTTTTTTTTTTTCACAATTTTAATTCTTTATTCAATCAATTCTTTATCATGTGACTTGTCAGCCTATCTATTATAATAATTATAATAGCCTCACTTGGTCAGGCTCAAGGATCAACCTATGAATTATAGTATCTTTATATTATTTGAAAAAGCTCTGCCATTACAAATACACTGAGGTTTCAAAAACACACTGCATTGTGAATATCCATAACTCAGCCCAAACCTATTGCCTTTTTGAGAACATAAATGCCAGTGCTGGCAGCTAGTAGTGGCAAGTTTTTCCCCCATCTTTACCAAACACACAAAGTGTAGTGGAGCACTCAGGCAGCGTAGGAAGGACGCAAATTTAATTGTGGGGCCTGAGGTTTGTTACTGAGCTAAGAACTATGTCTTTATCAGAGCTTAGCTCGAATTGCAGAGACAACAAACAGTTGGAAGCATTTCCCAGGTTACCTTTCTTTTTGACCAAAAGACTTTTCTTAATTACTTTTACTGAGGATGCCTGATAAGGCATGGATGTTGTATTTTCCCTATTATTATTATTATTATTATTATTATTTATATTGACGTCTGCACAAGTATCAGGAGAGAATTTTGGAAGAAGGTTGTGATAATCACTGTGATATCCCCACGTCCAAGTGTGTGCGAACATAACTAATCGTCCTGGATACCTCACCTGCAGATTTAGGTCAAGCAAATCCCCACTCCAATTCAACCATACACACTTTTGCCATAAACATTGCATTTGTACTTAATTAGAGCCTCCAGCACAGATTAGTTTCAAGCCCAAAAAACCCGAGAGGTTAGCCATGGCTAATGGCTGGAAACTGCAGCAGGATTTAGCTAGACCATTCTGGGCTTTACCCTCAGTTCTTACTCCATGGGCTAACTCAGCTTCCCCTCAGGGATTGAGGCGTTTTATGCCGAGTGCCGGCGGGTATTTGTCCACCATTGCCTGCAGCTCTAGTTGTGCTTGGCTCGTCCTCCTTTCATGTAGCTTTTCCAGCGCTTGGCGAAGTCCCTGAAGATCGGCGAGTCATCTATGGAAGCCAACAGCTGCAACTGATTGATGTGCGTAGTGTGGTAGTCCCATCGTGCCAGGTTGGGCGCTGTGCCTAGCATGAAATGACGTAGATCATAAATGGTACCCGAACCTGTGTCATAAAGTGGCACCATGGCCTTGAGCGATTCCATGCCCTTGGCGTATAGTCGTGCTGCCTCGCGTCCGTTCTCGTCGCTTGCTGTCTGTGCCAGGTCATAGAGCCCAATTAGAGAGTAGATAAAGCCATTGAGGACGAATGAACTTGGTGTGGTTGGGTACTCTTCGTACCATTCGTACTTGTTCATAAAGACGGCTTTCACACCATGCTTCTCGGATGGCACCTTATAAGGACCTGTGGCACGCAGTGCTGCTTTCAGATATTTCTCATCCTTGGTAAGTAGATATGCCCTTACCAGGGTAGACATGGCCTGGCCTTGTGCCATTGCTGAATACCAGCCAGGCTCCAAGGGCCGGAAGCCCTCACCCAGCTTGCGGGTGACCATTATTGGCCAGCCGCCGCGTTCATCCTGGTTCTTCAGTAGCCAATCACTGGCAGCGAAGAATGCAGCCATGTGAGCCGTAGTGGAGATGGCCACATTGTCGATAGCACCTCGACCATGCAAAATCATCTTGACCACGCGCCGTGGCATGGTCTTGGTGGCTTTGACAGCCTTGGTGTTGGACAGGCCAATGCCCTTGCGCAGATCTGTGAGGAGGTCCCGGGTTACTGTGGTCCAGGCGGAACGAGGCCCAATGCCATAGGTGATAGAGCGGTCTTTAAAGGCAATGAGCTGACTGGTAGTGACATAGTGGATCACAAATGGAGGCCCCTTCTCAGTCGTTTCCAGTACGACAGACACGCTGCCATTGGAGGTGAATTTCAGGTCAAAGGAGATGATGAAATCCTTCGTGTTGCCAAGAGAAAGAGAGATGCCCTCAGAATTCTCTGTAGAATCAAAGAGGAAAGCAAACAAGTTAAAGAATTCTGCCTTAAAAATAAATGTCCTAGCATTCAGTTTCTTGCTTACTTTGTTAAAAAAAGGACACAAATAGATAAACATGCACACAGACTCCTGCACTGTTTAATTGTATCAGAATGAAGTCCTGATGGTGCAGGGTTCACATATGTCACTGCTCCAAGTAGCTAATTAGAGAGAGAGGTAGAACTGAGTGAAAAAGAACACTTGGCCAAGATCCTAATATGATAGGAAAAAAAATTACTTTCAGGAAAACACTACTGGTGCAGAAGATTCAAGAGATTCTCATTGGCCAAGCCTCAATCAGCCTGTGTCATCTCTCTTTATCTGGGCTGCAGAACTGCACATTCAAAACTTTGTCCAAAATTCATCTCTCTCTATTGAGCATGACTTATACTAAAGCATCTGTTCTTGCCTGCTGTTTCTTTCTCCAGTGACGGGCAACGAATACTTTATTTAAAAAAAAAAAAAAAAAGGATGAGGCTTTCCTGAGATAGGTAGGGAAGGCGATAAGAGAAACAGAAACACAGTGAGAAGGAGTAAGGTGGAAAGGCCGAGAGAAATAAAACAGATCATTTTAGGGAGATACTGAACAATCAGTCTCACAGAGTTTACTTGTGTTACTATTCAATGCAATCATATAGCCATTACTTAAGGCAATAAATAGAGTAAATAGATTTGTACCACTCTCCTCTGATTAGCTCCCAGTCAATAATGGAGGAGTGGAGACTACAAACAGTGCCAGAGTAAATAAGTGAGGAGAGTGTGAGTGATGTGAGGGACACAAAAGAAAGGGCAAGAGTCACTAAAACAAACAGAGAGTGAGCAGAAAATAAGTGAGAAAAGAAAGACAAAGGACCAATGTCTAATTCTGGAGTGCTAGATCCAGTGCAACCCAGCAGGTTTTGCTCAAATCAATGCTCTAGGTGATGACACCAATTACTGCCCGCTTGTGCAATAGCCTGGCTAATTCTAACGGCTATTGATTGGATCGGTGCTAAAAAGCAGCACTGTATTATTAACAACAAAATACATATTGCTGGCCAGAGAGCTGGTGCCTCCAGAGGTTCTGCCTGGTGGCTAGCTTTGTGTGGGTTCGCTTTAATAGGGTACAGATATCGATTTTTTTTGGAAGAGACTATGAGATGCAACGCAAAGCTGCTGATTGGAGAATTAAATGAGAACAAGAATGAAAGAGCTCAGAGAGATGAATTAACAACAGGGAGAGAAAGAAAAGATGAGCATTGAGTTTATGGAAGACTGGAGGCTTGGGCTGGATGATAATGATTATAATGAAAATCGCAATTAGGCTCAAATAAATATGCCATTATAGTATGCAACCAAACAGATGGTTTAAATATATAGAGCTTATGGGAGGGAAAAAAGTTTTAATTAAGAGAATCCGGAATTTCTCCATCATAATTAAAACAGATGATTTGTGGAAATGAAAAGGAACCAGAGAATGGAAAAAAAAAAAAAAGAAAAACAATAGTCTGACAACCACTTTAGTTTTCTGGCAAGGGAAAAAGGAGGGAATATAAAGAAAAGGAAAAAGAACACTGAGGGATTCAAGGTCGCCTGTGTCGGTACCTGGAGCGTTAAACAGACGGACGGTGGAGGCACGAGTCTTGTCGTAGCTTGTGGTGAGAGTGCAGCCCTTGGGGACACTCCACGTGTTTGGCTTGCTGTTGTGCTCCTCAGCTGTGTCATACACCTCCACATGGGGTGCTCGCTCAGTCAGGTTCTTACTGAAGTGACTCAGACCATACTGCGCTATCTGAATGGCATAGAAATAACCCTGAGGACCCCACTGTGTTGACAGAGGCACTCCTGGAGAGATGACAGAGAGAGAAAGTGAAGAATATAGGACAAAGCTATAGATTATATTGCAACCGCAGAACCTCATGATCGAAAAAAAATCTGTTGTTATGTTGTTATAGAGAAAATAGTAGAGCTACAGTTTTTAGTCTGATCACACCAACTTAGTCACCCCACAGCCTAACAATGAGATGCACAATGGTAACGGCACACACCCCTTATTATTAGCCTTGGCTAAAACACAGGTTCCAACCCTGGAAGTACCCCTTGTCCTGCACATTTTATTGTTTTCCCTGCTACCAACACACCTGATGCAGCTAATCAGCGCTTCCTGAGTTGAAGTGCAAGACACAAGATGGTACAAGACAAACACTATATGGCCAAACGTTTGACTAAGAATAGGTTAGAATAGGTTTGGACCCCTTAGTTCCAGTGAAGGGAAACTGTAAAGGAGACATTCTAGTCTGCATGCTTCCAACTTTGTGGCAACAGAAGACCCACATATGGGTGTGATGGTCAGGTGTCAAACTGTTGGCCATATGTTATCAACTCAACTATCATCATTCAAAAGCATAAACCAGACTTAAAGGAGTTGAAATGCCCACTAACTTCAACTCCACGTTTGTACATGCAACAGTTTTGTAACAAATAAAAAATAGTTCTTTAAAAATTTCAGTTCTTTTGTTAACAAGATAGAAACAATTTTTTAAAATCTATATGACTTCACAACATTCGACTGATCTACCATCTCTTTTATAGCGGTACATACCTCACCACTATGTGAGACACAGTGATGGAGGTGAAAGATCACCGTCAATAAAGGATGGATTCTTCTCCTAGCTTTAGAGGTCTGTACTACAGTCATGGTTGCCAAAACGCACAGCTCAATAACTAACCAAAGGCAAGACACAGCTGCTACGCTTCTAGATTATAACTTTGTTTCAGGCATTGGGAGTATACACACACACACGTGTACATTTACTATCTTACTATCTAGGTGAGGACTTTCCATTGACATTATTAATGCTAAAATGAAACATTTTGGCCTTAATTGTTTAAATAAAAGCTGCCGTTTTTGTAAAAGAAAAAAAAAAGGTTTTCCTTGTGGGGACAAGTCAATCATTCTCCCAACATCAAAACAATCAGATTTTCCTATTCGTTTGGAGACATTTGGTCTCCAATAAGGGATAAACAAATGTCCACACAGTCACACAGTCACACACACACACACACAAACTCTCTCTCTCTCACTCACACACACACACACACCAGCGGCAAGGGACAGAGATAAATAGATCAAACCACAAGAAAACACAAATGCCCTAATAAGATCCACTGCATTCCTCAAGGCCATTTTCCAAGGAGTGTGTATGCATACACGCATACAAACACACACATACACACACACACACAGTAAGAGGGACCCGCACTAGGAGTTAAATGGAGGCCTCAGAAGCAATGTCTGGCCTAGATTCTATTCAGAGACAATATTTGTCTGGAGCAGATGAGGAAACTAAGTGTCTCTCTCATACGCCTTTATACAGTACATCCTGAATTCCTTCCTCTCTCTCTCTTTTCCATATTATTCTCATTATCCGCCCCTTCTTTTTTGCCATCTTGCTCTTCCTTCTCATTTAGCACAGCCTGGAGTGTGTTTCCTATCCCGCTGCAGTTCTGCAGCACAGGACTTCTTGTTATTAGCACTATATGAACTACAGCCTAACACATATCATGTTGGAAATAACAGCTGGAACATCTCCTTGCAGAAGTCACCATGACCAACCAACACACATGCACACACACTGTCCCTGTCTCTTTTTCTCTTGTCTCCTGTTTCATACACACCCACTGGATGTGCACAAAGGCGCACACACGCACAGCATGTCTCCAATTTCAAAGGGAAAAACCTGCACACACCCTGCTCTATTTTTTCCTGCTGTTACTCTGAATTTCTGTTCCCAATTTGCACAAAAGCATTAGGTAAAAAAAAAAAAAATACTAAACCAGTTAATTCCTTCATTCTGTCCCTGAAAAATCTTTAAGCAGCTGAAATGCTGATGATACACACTTCTGTTCCTCTTCGCATTCAATGCATATGATCTGAGTACTCACTTCTCTAAACAATCTCCTCACAGAGGAGAGGACAATCGGGAGGAGCGTTTCACAACCTTGAACAAGCCCCTCAAGGCCCTCCTCCACCTCCCCAGTGCAGTAATTAATAAGGCAGAGCTCCTTAAAACCCACAGCAGATCCACAAGGAGCTCCTGGAGCCCACAGCCTCGGTTGTGAGTAATGGACAGGGGCCGGGTGGTGCGGGAAAACATGTCAGCGTCCCCACGAAATCGGCCAGGGACGAAATGAGAGCACTGAAGTAATTCACACTCCATCAGGTTCACCCAGCTGTCGGATTTATCTCCATTTAGAGACGACCCAATTTCTCCATTGAACACAAAAGATTACACTACAGACCTGCCCCTTCAAGATAGCTATGTGGAGAGGAAAAAGCTTAGCCATTTACCACTCTGAATGCACCAATGGAAATCTGCTGACAGGAATGTGAATGAATAATAGTCTGATGGCTCGAAAATGGTTTCATTGTGAATTGCAGATGAATGACAAAGTAAACGCTGCCAAGAACACAATGTTTCAACAATTTTCCCCCAACACCACTGTATGAATATCACACCTTCAAGCTATAACTTGTTTTGTTTGCTTTGTCCACCAGTTCCCGATTCCAGTCTCATGGTCTCACTGCCCTGAAGAGTTTCACATTTTCTCTAATCCCAACACAACTGATCCAACACTGTGATGGCTCTAGGGCTGTCAAAAATCTGCAAAAACTAAAATGATTTCATATTCAAATGTATTTCAGTATAAATCAGCCTATAATGGGTCGGCCACAATTACTACATAAAGACCTAACTGAAAATATTTACTTAGATGTTCAGATGTTGCATTATAACACTACTGTTATGCCTATATTATAAACATTACAAAGTCAACAGAAAAATAACTATGTGCATGTAATATAATAATATAAATATAAATATATACATTTTATTTCAATTGTAAATAAAAATGTTGGGCAAATAACTATTTACCATTTGCGGATCAGACTGGGCACCCCTGGTCTAGGCAAAATTAGAAAGTAAATAAAACCATTTCCACATCATTTTGGTGAAAAATATGGTTTTTAAATAGAAGTCAAAGTATGTTATAGGCAGAAAAGTATAATTTTGGCCAAAACTCCACTCAAAAAGCCACTATTTGGTTTCAGTTAGGATGACTGAATGGAAAGCTGAGAGCATTACTCCCCGATCATTTTTATTTATTTCTTTCCTCGGCAATAAACTGTGATTAGTTTGCAGCTACAAACACGAACCTGAATATGATGCCATTTAACGGCAATATTTTAGGGTAATAGCGTACAGTGTGGAAAGACGCCAGCATTAAAGGATAATGGATTAGTTTGCATTTTAGACAGCAACACAAACAGAAAGAGAAATCATTTTGAGTACCTCTCAAGTAATTACTGTGCCAACAGTTCACCCACAGTAAAGCAGGCTTCTCCAAATCTGTAAACATTACATCTCTTAGTTTGTGTGCTGCCCTGAAATATTTAAAAGGGAAGAATGCGGTCCGATGAAAAGCCCAGAATGTAATTTGCCTTTACGTTAGCTCTTTCTGCTTTAATCTGCATGTGCATGTGGGTTGTGTACTGGGACTACAGTGTCTGCAAACTGCAAAAGGAAAGAGTGGGAGGCGGATGTGCCAGAATGAAGGACAAAGCAGGAGTCCGAAGAGAGCCGCTCCTCCTCTTATTTGGCAGCAACTCTGGGCCTGTGTTAAAGAGGGACTAGCACAGAGATAGATAGAGAGAGAGAGAGAGAGAGAGAGAGAGAGAGGGAAAATGTCCTAAACAGCCAGCAGGAGATAAATGTGAGGGGAACTTCACTCTCAGAGCTCATTGACAGTGATGGAGCACTGTGACTGAGATGTCTGATTACACCACAGACGATGCCAAGGAGAAAAATGTGTTTCTTGGACAGAGTGATGGCGATGCCAAAGGACACGACTGAAGCGGCAAAGCAGACCACTCGGAGCAGCCGCTCTTCCTCTTCTCCCGACCCGGCTCACCGCAGTGAAACAGAAGATGCATGTTCGTACAAGCACAAAAAGGTTCTCCATTAAGTTTGGGGTCACCACAATCAACTCCTGTAATCTAGTTGGATCAATCTCAGTTTAATTTGCCTAATGTGAGTCCATTGATGGTCCATTACTCATGAGAGGCTAGGGGTGGATTTACTTAAGCCTGCCTTCCCAGAAAACTCTTACCAGGGCTCCAGGGCTAAATGACTATTTATAGCCCACCAGCAACCTCAGGCCAGTTTTTCTCTTTATCCCTCCATCTCTACTTTTCTCACCTACACACCAGAATTAAGTGACACATCCGTGGAACAACTGCTGGGAGAGAGGGGAGTATTGGATCATTTTCACACTTATTCAGAGAAACTAACAAACACAGGACATGCAAAAAAAAAAAAAAAAAAAAAAAAAGCTGCTCATCAGCAAGATGCTAAGATACTAAGCTCAACTAAATACTAAAGAAAGAAAAAACAGGATAGTGGTTCCAAGAATGTAATTTACCAATTCATTTTCTACACAGAGCTACAATTGAACTGTTATAAATACATAAACAGTGCTTAACTTGATTAAACCAAACTGCTCTTGCATTGGCTGGGTGTCTTTGTGCGATCACTGCACTTGCTCTCTTTAAATGCTGGGCCTCAGGAGAGGAAACTAATACTTTCATCCAGCAAGCATCTCTCTATCTCAGGTCACAAACCTTCAATTTGATATATATATTTTTTTCTGCCGTCAGGATTTCAGTCACCCACCCACACGACGGTCTAGTTCTGAGGCTATATACTCCCAGAGAATATAGTATAAAATATTTAAAATGTTTGTATGTTATCTAAAATGTTTGAACTAAAAAAAGACAAGACAGCAATGTCCTGTGGAACAGCCTTGTGATTGGTGGCAGGACACGCTACAAAAAGCTTTAACTAAGAATAGAACCGCCCACTTTACAGTAAAAGGTGAGAAATTCTGGCAAGGTAAATGTAGATATGGGAAATCACATTTTTTTATTTATTACTTTGTAGTAGAGGTGTCTGGGAGAGTGTTTTAACTAAAACTGGTTAACTAAAATTCTGACAAATTCCACTTAATCCTGTCTGCACCTACAGCTAGTTTTGTTTGTATCTACTCCTAATATTTTCTAATGACCTTAGTTTGTTATATTTCCCCAAAATGTAAAGAAATAAGTCATTTAAAGAACAGCTACCCTAACCAGGATAAAGCAAGATACTGAAGATGAATGAATGAACACAATAAAATATGCACCCATGTGGTCTTTCCTTGTCCTGCAAGTTTCATATCTAACTTCTAACTACTCACTCCTGCATGCATGAGACTTAAAACTGCCCACTCCAGCAACCTCCAGGGGAATGTCTACCGCCAGATCCTAGTCCCGATGCACATCTGTTCTTTGTAAAGCATAGGCTTCTAAGAAAGCAATCAGAGACTGGGTTCCCTGAGTCTTTATCTGAAAGTTCCTCAAATAATCTACTGAATGAAAAGAACTATACCTGCTGCAGAAACCGTTTACTAGCGTACATCTCAGGCGTTAATGTCAAAGACTGAAAATCTGAGTAAAAAACAGTTACTGAGTTGAGTGAAACCTTGCAGATAAATAGCTGTTTAAAGCAGCCTTGATTTACTTGACTAACTAGCCACTGATGAGGACTTGTGATCAAACTGCATGTAATATAAAAATTCTGTCCCAGTGTTCATTGTGCACAGATCTTGCCCTGATAACCTTCAAACTTTCTGCTGTACCACTCGAAGACTAACGCTAGGAAAATATACAGGGTATTACAGGTATAAGCAGTGTAAGACAGGGAACACATAGAGGACTATTTCTTGTTTTGATTAAGTAATTAACACAAGAACACACCTTCCACGCCACTGATGCACTTCACTCTGTCACGGACCTCCACATTGTACCCTTCGAAGGACATGAAGACTCCGCTGGGGCGGTAAGGCTCCCGCTGAGTGTACACTTTGGAATAGCTGTGTGAGAACTCGAAGCGGTCATAGCCGTCATACTGGACCACTTTGCCGTACACCTCAAAGTATTTCTCCATCCAGCTGAAGGGCATGTAGACCTCCGTGCCCTCGCGCCTCCCTTTAATAGTGACGTCATCGTTGATAAGGCAGTCGATCTCCTCGTATCTGACTCCGCCTCCAACCACTGGCGGGGCCTCAGGGGGCTGGGCCTGCTGCTGAAGTCCGGCCGCCCCGGGGCTGGGTGGGGCTAAAGGGGCCCGGGGCAGGGAATGTAACACCTTCTCATTGGTGCACCTGTTCCACAGCACCACGGTGACAAGAGAGAGAAGTGCGCAGATCACTATCAGGGTCTTGTAGTGGACCCGGGAGGCCAGAAAACGCATTCTCACTCCTCACCTAAAGATAAAAATAAACACGCATTAAATATCAATTCACACTGAATGTGTCTAAAACCATGAAAGTACATGTGATGGGTTTATCATCCTTCTCTTAAACATCTGAAAAGATCCATAAAGGGTACGTGTAATTAAAAAAAAATAAAAAATTGTCCTTATACAGAATCTCAATTTGTACAATGATCAGTTTCGTCATCACAATCACTGCAAGGCCCATTTGACCAAAACGTTCACACAACACGTTGCTATAGATTTGTTACAGGTGACCAAAAATAAAACCTGGATTCACAGCGAAATTTAGAACCTGGATTCTTGGTGAAATTTGTTCTGACACCCCTATTGTGAACCCTTCATGTCAGCCAGTTAGACAAGCCCATTTAAAGCTAAGCATTCAAATTAGGGCTGTCAAAATGAATTTCACTATTCACATTTATATAATACTAATGCTTTCAAACAAAAATAAAATATTCACATTTGAATGTTTAAAATGCAAGGTTTTATTTTTAGTTCAGCCAGTTGAGTTTTATTCCTGGCCAGGCAAATGAAATTCCATAGAGATAAAGAGAGGGAAAAGCCGCCTCTGCTGATTGGCATTGCTTGCTTCATCTTTATTGGTGCAAACTCAGTCTAGATCTTTGTTTTACTGACCTGAAAAACACCAAAATAGACAGAGCTCTGAAAATGCAATGCAACTCTTGATGAACAGATGTTGTTTAAAATGCATTCCACTCAGATTTCAGAATATCATTAAGCACCTTTATTGTGCACAAAAAAAAAAAAAAATTCACACTCTTTATGAATACTCTTCAAGTGCAACGTCCACATACCCTTACACATTCTGGTGGCAATCAGGAATTTGGTTAAAGACAACCTGATCCATATCTACATCATATTAAGCATAGTTTAAAAGGTCTAATCAATAACAGTCCTCACCGCATGAATACTCAATGAACAAACCCTCAGAGGAAAAAAATTCAATATCTGCCCACCATCTTAGCATACGCCTGCAGAGCTCCGAGCTCCCGGCAGCATACTGAGCAGTTTACCTTGTCTGAGTGTGGAGGAGCCGCCAGCGATGGGGAGTTATTATTCTGTTTGCTAAATTTGTCTTTGAGAAAGAGCAATCTGTTGCACCAAACGCAGACTGCAGCATCAGAGACTAGTGGTGTCTCACGAGAGACTAAATTATAGTGGCTGGATATGCACCAGGTCAAAGTCACCTACTGGTGTCCTGCAGCTCTCACACGTGTCACTGAGAAACTAGTCTAACTGGCAAGACAAACAGCACAGCAGATGCAATTCCAGCTGCTCCATATTCATCGGCTTTTTCACGCTGACAGACTGCAGCTCTTGTTCTGATTCGAGCATGGACTGTTATTCGAACGACGCCGCAAACAATGCCAATCAGCAGAGGCGGATTTTCCCGCCCATCATCTCCATGGCATTTCATTTGCCTGGCCAGGAATAAAAATCAATAGGCTGAACTCCCACCACTGCTAATTACTGAGCCTGCTCCGGCAAAGCAGACACACCGGCAACAAAGGCATGACCGTGAAAATCGTTACGACTCCGCACCTGTGTGTAGGCTAAACCAAGCCTAAGGTGAGGAGCCAGAAAATGAGCATCAATCACACAATGGGCTCGATCCATCTAGCCAAAAAACAAGCTCTGTACACACTAAATTAAACTGATTGACCTGGGAGGCTTAGCAAAGGACTGACTGAGGATTAACTGAGTAGAACAACAAGAAGCATAGTCGGAGTTTGTGCTGTTGCACAGCACTGAATCTTTTATACATTCGCAAGGGATTCATATGCTGCTTCAGACCACGTACTAAATGCTCTCTGAACAGGTCTGTGTTCTACCAGCAGCCTGTCAGAGCTAAAAACCATAAAATATTGCCTCATAAAAAAGGATCACTCATATTTGGCAAAAAGGCATTGCACATGGAGAAAATGACAGATCAGAGCAGACAGAGTGATTCTTCACTCTCATTTCCACACAGATTCTCTCTAACCACTGCTGAGGCTGCAAGGAGGCAGCAGAGCAAAAGCAAAAGATAAGCAGCTCATCTTCTTTCTGAAGAACTATAAATAATTTGATCTTTTCACAGCTTCCTCGGGAAAAGAGACAGAGTTCAGACTCCACCACTTTCACAGGAGGTAGGGGGGAGACATTGCAAGTCACAGAGCAGCAGTGTGGAGTCAGGCCAGGCCGTGATCAGGCAGCCCCACAGATGGCATGGGCTCGACCGTGCGGCTGCAGATGCGCCCTGCGACGAGAATCATTTGTATTCAGCCCTGCTAATATGTGAGAGGTATGGCTGAGCTCTGTGTAATCCTGAGATCTGACTCGACAGCAGTGTTACACAGATGTAATCCCCTATTTGAACAAGCTGCATTCAAGAGAACAAACTAAAAAGTCCAAGAAAGTTCCGTACATGGACTGAAAAGATGAGGACTTAGTCTCGGTAATTTAGGAATCAAGGATAATTGAGAGTGGGGAAGATTAAAAAAAAAAAAACTAAGCTAAAATAGGTCAGGATCTGTAGAGGGGAAACAGATTCCTGATATAGAAACCATGATACTGTAGCAATTTAGCCTTAATTGGAATAGGGCTGAGCTATATGAAAATATGATCTTATAATTGTATTGATTGTAAAATTGTAAAATTGTTGTATTGTAAAAATTATGTCTTGCAAGTATTCTAGGCATCACTAGAGAGTCTGGTAATTTGTCAATGTCAAAAACAACCTACCTTAATAAGAAGCCATCTGACATTTTCCTGTAGTATGTTGCCAAATATGTGATGGTCTCGCCTTTGCTTGTCCCTAACGGTTGTAAACAGATGTCGTAAACCTTTTTTTGAAACCTAGTGTCTGTCAGGCTACGAAAAGCTTGTTGTGTTACAATGTTTAGAAGCTAGTCTTCTCGTCAAGAAATGGTGTAGGATACATCCATCCATCCATTTTCCATACCACTTACCCTACACAAGGTCCCAGGGAGCTCGGAGCACAATTTCCACCTACTCAATGTGAAATTATGTGAAAAACAATCAGAAACATTTTAGGGAAAAACAAGAAAAAAATTGAAAAAACTTACAATAACCTAGTTGCATAAGAGTGCACATACCTAAATTAATACTTTGTTAAAGCAGCTTTTGATTTTATTACACCACTCAGTCTTTTTGGGTAAGAGTCTATCAGCGTGGCACATCTTGACTTGGTAATATTTTCCCACTCTTTCTTGCAAAAACATTCTAGTTCTGTCAAATTGTAAGGGCATCTCCTGTGCACAGCCCGCTTCAGGTCACCCCACAGATTTTTAGTTGGATTCAGGTCTGGGCTCTGGCTAGGCCATTCAAAAACTTTTTTTTTTTTTTGGATCTTTTGGTTAAGCCATTCCTTTGTTGATTGATGTATGCTTTGAATCATTGTCATGCTGAAAGGTGAAATTCCTTTTCATATTCAGCTTACTAGCAGACACCTGAAGGTTTTGCACTAAAATCGATTGGTATATGCAGCTATTCATGATTCCCTCCACCTTGACAAAAGCCCCAGTTCTGTCTGAAGACAAGCAGCCCTAAAACATGATGCTGCCACCACCATGCTTCACCATGGGTATGGTGTGCTTTTGGTGATGTGCTTTTTTGGCATCACACATACCTTTTGGAATTATGGAATTATTATAACTTTTGGAATTGGTCTCTTCATACCATAGCACATTTTGCCACATTTTTTGGGGTGATTTAGTTGAGCCTGGATGTTTTTTGTGAGAAAGGGCTTTCATCTAGCCACCCTACCCCATAGTCCAGACATGTTAAGAATATGAGAGATTGCTGTCACATGCAATAAGTGAATCTGTACTTGTCAGATATTCCTGCAGCTCCTTTAATGTTACCGTAGGTCTCTTGGCAGCCTCCCTGGTAAGATTTTGTCTTGTCTTTTTTATAAATTTTGGAGGGACTTCCTTTTCTTTGTGATGTCATTGTGGTGCTCCATTTTCTCTATTTGGTGATGATGGCCTATACAGTGTTCCATGGTACATCTAATGTTTTGGAAATTCTTTTATATCCCTCTCCTGATTGAAACCTTTCAACAAGTGAGATACCACGCATGCTTTGTAAGCCCTTTGTGGACCATGTCAGCAACAGCTGATCTTTTTTTGGGGGGCAATCAGAATAATTTCATTGATGACAGCTGTATGATAATTACTTTTGAACATGAGATTGAATGTGATTGGTTCATGCTGAACACAGCCACATCCCCAATTATAAAAGGGTGTGCACAATTATGCAACCTATTGCAATCTTTTTTATTTTTCCTATTTTTCCCTAAAATGTTTCTGGTTGTGTTTCACTTAATTTTTATACGTTGTAATATCACGTTGAGGGTGGAAACATTTCTGACATGATTTATCTTGGTTTCATTTTTTTACATCACAAAAACCTGCCATTTTAACAGAGGTGTGTAGACTTTTAATATCCATGTACTGTCAGAACTACAATAACACTGGACCACTGTTTTCACAGTGACAAGTTATTAGATGATAAAATCTTTTCTTAACCTTTCTTAAATCTTTTCTTAAATCTTTTCTTAAATGTTAAATTATTAAACTCTTCTGTTTGTTTTTTTTAACGTGACACTAGTGTTATGCTGGAACATTATTGCCAAACCTTGACAACGCTAAATATCATCATACCCATCTTCAAGTATGAAGTAGAAGAAGAATTTCCAGCCGAGAGTTGAATGCACCTGAATCTTTTATTATGCGTTCTCTCAGGCAGCCGCCCGTCCCCTCTTCAACCTCATCCATCTGATTCCCGCTCTTCTCCTTCTTCTCGGGATCCAGTGAGACTCACATAGCCAGCGGGCCATCATCTTCCTCAAACCCTCTTTACTAATTTAGATCCAAGTCTAACATTTCCACAAGGGGATAAACAACCAATCCATGCCCCGCCATGGCTCCACCACCCCCAGCTGTGCTCTTATTCTGGCACCCTGGGCTCTGGGAACACTGGGAGGTATTGTGGGCTGATAATGGCTGTCAGTAAGGGGGATAGTATGAAGCTGGCACACACGAAGCGGGAGAAGTGAATGCCTAGCTTTCAGCACGGATGGCACCACCGGCCCCACAGATTTGCTCCAGAGACTCCACGCCTGTCCCATCCACTTAAACCAGCAGCGTGCTCTCTATGCACCCAGAAATAATGCAAAGAGGGCTTGAGGCTACGGCTATGAAAGCAGGCTTATGAATGCCGGAGCTTGTACTGACAGCTCCATTGTTTTCAAGACCCAATCATGTAAAACGGGAGCTCTACGGCAATCAAACCCAATTTTTCTCAAGGGAATAAAAGATCTGGATAAGGACTCTATAATTAAAAAACTTTATAATACAGTGTGAGCTTGTCTAAGAGTGGAGGCTGATTACTTATTCCGATGCAAACGTTCTTCAGAAAAATTAAGGGTGTTACAATGCTTGCCAAGGAGAAACTATATCCAGCTATGTTGAATCCTAATACCACTGGGTGAACGAATCCAGCAAGCATTTGTCTCACAAGGCTGCAGCCAGGCTTGAGGTGAAACATGTTGCCAAGACCAAGACTGTCTTAGAAACTGGACTTTAACCAGAGACTTTGGCACTTATTAAAAAAAAAAAAAATCCTTCCCAGGGCCCAGGAGAAAATGTGTCTAGTTTTGTGGTACAATTATTTGCAGCCTATATGGCGATCTCTCCTGTCAGGACACAGCCCTTTGTCTACAGGACATGTGCAAGAGTGCTGAGTTAGCATGGAGTTCTGATAGTTCTTACTTTTCCAAACTCGCTCTGGTATGTTAACAGTGCAACACAGCTGCTCTCATTCCTGCAAAGGGCTGCAACTGTTGTTGCACTGGGTCTGAAAATAGAATGACTTCAAGCAAGATGGATTTTTATGGATGTGAGCATTATTAGCCAATTTCCTTGACTCTGAGGAACAATGCAAATGCCTATGCACTTGAGTATTTCATCACTTACCTGTGGGATGTTTCAATGCTTTCAATGTTCCAAAAAATTGTGTCACTTAATAATCATTTAACAACGTCAGAACCAAATTATATAATACTGCAAAACCACCGTATTTCTGCTCACTCTGAACTGTGTGGGAATGTCAGCTTGTATAATAACGTCAACAACGGCATGAGCATTTGAGAGAAAAGGTAGGTAATGTTACTTGGGAAAGTCAAAAATATCATGGAGATTTTTGTTGCACATATTTCAGGGGCACAGCACTTACAGCAAACGGTAAAATTAAGCTAAGATTGGTATGGATACAGAGTGGTTACTGCTCCTGCTTTTAGCATTACTGTGCTCACATTTTTAAAAGCCTATTTATGACACTGATGGCACTGCTGCAGCTTCAGAGGCCCATTTTTTACACAATGCATAGCCATCTAGGGTATCTTCTGTTATTAAATTTAATGCAATCGTCTCACAACAGTCCAGCTACTCTGCTAATTCCCATTCCTTTTATGGTTTTTAGTGCTGTTTTCACAATAGTTTGTCTCCAAAAGTTAACATCAGCTTCTTTTTTTGGCTCAATTGGTTTCACACTGCAATGATTATCAAGCTGCTTGTTCGCTGCTTGTGAGTTTGTTTTACCTCTGAAGGTAAATTAATATCATTTTATTACAGTTAAGTATCAGTTAATGACACACCAATTTTACAGACAGTTTATAGTTTTGTCTTTCGGCTTCTCATTGGGATAATAAAGTGTTCAAGCTATTAAAAGAAAAACAAATGGATGAATTAACTTCTTGTATGTTTTAGAAATAAATGAATTTTGTTCTGCATGGAATGGTGGTCTATGTTTCAGTATTAATACAGAGCAGTATGTGAATTTTACTGAGGCTACAAAGATTGAGTCAAGACCAAGTCTTTAAGGGTGTCGAGGCCAAGTGAAGATCGAGTTCAAATGAAAGCCTGGAGCCTCCTTCACTGGAGAATCACTCGCTGTCGTTGAGGATGGCTGCACATGGCTAGCCTAAAGTTTGCCGTGAGATTGCTGTGGATGGATACCCTAAAGATGGCATTGGATGATCTTACTTGAACAGCCTAAAAGTTGAACTTGCTACAAACAGTCCAGTCTCAATCATTGAACAGTGGATAACTTCACTTTGATTCTAAAGAAATCGGAAATGAACCTGATGATCTCAGGGAGTTTTTCCTTGCCACTGTCACCTCTGGCTTGCTCATTATAGATAAATTCCAAGATCATTAGAGATCTGTAAGTCTGGAATTCTGTAAAGCTGCCTTGTGCCAATATCCAAAAACCAAAAACCACCAAATCCTTTTCAAGGCCATGGCTTTATTCAACTAGGAGGCTTCATTACTGCATTGTACAAAATAATTACCCTATGTTTTCTAGAAGAGGTATTACTTTTTGTTAACTTGCATGTGAAAAAGAAAAAAGAAAATAGTAAGTTCACCAAAAATGGTGTAGGATATTCAGAAGAATAAGCTGTCAGGGGCGTTTTAAGAGTGCTTTCACACTCATTAGCCCGGTCTATATGTCTTAGTAAAAAAAAAAAAAACAAGGAAGGGCATGTGGAGCTGAAACATCCTCACAAAAACCATGTAAATGCATTGGTCAGAAATACAACAACAGAAAAAAGGAAACCAAAAGTAAACCAACAAACCTAAAAATCACTAAAAAGCACACTACTTTCTCTTTGTTTGTCGGTCCAAATATCCACAACATATCATATTTCAGCTCTGTCCTGTGGCTCAGTTTGCACCTCACAGCTCAGTTCAGCAGCTCGCATCTTTAAAAAATAAAAAATAAAAAAAGTCATCCACAACCCAAAATACATGTGATGTTTGTTCACATCCTGCAGTTGAATCAAATCTCTACAGTTCACTATTCATTATTCTGATCCTCACTATTTGTTATTTTGTGATTGCTGTTTTCTCACCTGCTTAAACGAACTGAACTAAAGAGGAAATTGGTGCAGGTTCAATTCAAACAGACTAAACCCAGACTAAACATAAGAACACCACACACAATTAGTAAGAAAGGTGTCACTAGAGCTTCTGTGGCAGAAGTAGTGGCAGACAGACATGTTCCTAATTACGTACATCATCTGCTTTTCCGATATAGTTCTCCACTTAGACCAGAAGTCGTTAACTGAAAAATACACTCTTCCTTTTGTCAACAGCAAGCTCACCACAAAAGCTTTGGACTACTCATGAGAATAAATTGGCAGGTGCTTTAAGGCGTTTAATATTCCACTTGTCAAGTATGCCTGGATGGAACAACGGTCACAAGCTGCTCCTGGCAGGCTTTTCACAGGTCATATTTTTTTTGGTCCAGAGCAGCCTGATCAGCCGAGTATGAAAACACACTCCAGCCGTGCTGTATGGCCTCGGAGCGAAATGCAGTCAGAGAGCTGGAGCTCAGGTGTGTCAGCACTAACTAAACCCCTGACATTTTCACTTCTCTTGCTCACCTCAGGAAGTGGATTGAGCCGAGTAAATCAGCTCCTCTGCTGCAGCTCTGAGGCTTGTTATCACTCAAACCAGGCAGAGGCCAGATGAGGCAGCAAGCATCAAGCTAAACGGAGAAAAGCCAAACACATTACTATTTTGAGAGTATCGGCAGCCTTGTTTATAATAGATCATCTGAGAAAATCGCTCCCATCTCCTGCTTGTTGGCAACCAGAATGACATTACCAGACTCATTAGTGAGACAAATTTAATACTGGCAGTCCTTTGCCAACAAGAAGCTATTGCTGGTTTGTCCACAAAACACAAAACAGACTATAATATCCTCTGACAACACACAGATAATGCTCTTTTCAGTGCCTGTGCGTCCCCGAGACCAATATTCATTAGAAATGCAGTAAAGATGAGCTCCCTTATCAACAGACCCGTTTAATTTAACACACACACACACACACACACAAAACTGCAAAGTCTACTACCATCTCTCAGTATAAAAAAGCCAGAAGGAACAGATGTACTACAGCAGATATGCTGCAAATAAAGCATTACATTTTGTGAATTACAAAGATTACATTTTAAAACTAGTGTATATATAGTAAAAGAAAATATGTATGTGTAGTATTATACATACATATATATATATATATATATATATATATATATATATATATATATATATATATATATATACACACACATATATATATATATATATATATATATATATATATATATATATATATATATATATATAGATATATATATATAGAGAGAGAGAGAGAGTTGAACCAATTAATAATGTTATTGGGACTCTCTGATGAATGGCATCTATCGGTAAGAGACTTCGAGTTGCCAAGGCAAGAATGATTTTTAACTGTAGAAAAATGTGCTGGCTTTACAATAAACTGAACACTGCACATGTAGCTATGTAAAGCTACAAGACGTACAATTTAGGAATTTGGCCCTCTCTGGTAGAAAAGTGCTATTGTGAGCTATGTGAGGAAGAACATTCAGTCACACAGTGCTCTTCCACCAGCATGTGGATTAATCTCACAGCTGCAAGTGCACATACTTAGGCTGTGTCTCATGTCCCAAACCCCATAATGCACACTAAGCAGTAAACCTAAACATCAATGACACCAATGGTGAAAGTGATGACCTGTTTAGTATGGTGAAAGTGATAAACGTAGTTTAGTAAGGTAGCATTCAGCTTGATTTGAGGTCCAAGTACGTGCGACTCAGTGCCTGATCAGTTTTTTTCAGTGTTCTGAGAAAAAAATAACTGGATTGTGCACAATAATGTGATTATCCCAGATTATTACATAGTACCAGATGAAGGAGGAAAACCTCTCTACTTGTCAAAGAACTTGTGTTTTAGCTACCATCAGCCAGTTAGCTCTTTCGGCTGCCTGTGCCCATGCATCAGTGATCCTGTGATGTAATTGTGCTCATTATATAAAAACAGAGCACAATAAGTGGCTTTGCGGTAAAACGACAGAACTCGATGCCTTTGGTGCCAATTCTTTACCATTTTGCTTTACACACCAAGCGTTCATGTCACTATTATACAGTTACAAAATGACCTCTTTTCCCCTTACGCATGGTTGGTGCAATCAAACTTTTGTAAGACTAGTCAAGCGTCTGCCAGCTGAGAGTTGAACCATTTTACAATCAGAAGCGATAGTTTCTTAACCCAGATAAAAAAAAAAAAGTGGTGATTATGAACGCATTAAGCCACAAGAGGGCTTGTGTTATAGTGATTTTGATCGTGAGTATGGGGGTTTTAGGCACTCTGCTTTACTTTGTGCATAATAATACCCTTAACCGTTATCAAATCACTGTAATGCACACCTTTAAAAGGCTTATTCCATCTATAAAATGGCATCAAAAATATTATAAAATCCAGTGTTCAATAAATTGAACAATAGGCTTTAGTTACTAAGCAACATAATGGAAAAAGATTAGAGTGCTCTATGGACAGAACAACATGTACAGCGATCAGCGTAATTGGTTTGATTGGTTTAAAACCTGATGGTTTAATACACAGTTCAGTTATTGTGATGCAGTCACACATCAGCATATACATCATGGACTTTACAGAGTCTTCGAATACAGCTCAGCCAATCAGATTTCAGAACAGAAACTATACGGCTTATGATACAAGTTATTTGCATTTAACCGTTTCAATTCAAATCCATACATGCTTGCATGCTTTTATTTTTTAGTCTGCATGTGTATCTTCAAAAGAAGCATCCTTAGCATTAGCATTAGCAGCACAGGTCCCGTTCAACTTCTTGTAAACGCCAGTAAAGTGTCGGCACTGATTCGAATTTTTCCTCCAATATTAACATTTAAAAACTCCATTGTTCACTGTTCATTCTTTCAATGGTGGTAATGATGGCACGCTGCTTAGGCTGTTGTCATGGTGACAAAATGGCCCCCGAAGCTCTGATATCACCAGTTTTTTTTTTTCGTTCCGGAGAAGGAGCTTTTCGATGCTGGAACTAAACTGATTTTGCTGGCAGAGAACCGGCTCTTTTGTCGTGGAAATTAGCAGAAACTAGCAAAAAAAATTGCCAAGGAAAACAATCACAAGGCCTCACAAAAAAATTAAAAAAATAAAAAAAATTACAAACAAAATCAGTCAAATTAGTAATGCACAACGAAACAGTGTTAAGTATCTCCTCAAGCAGTGGAAGGACGGAGAAAATTACTTTGAAGCTAATGCCCCTCATCCAATTCATCAGTAGTCAGGGGATTAGGGCTGTTATTAGCAAAAAGCTTAGAATATTACGGCCTGGGAGGGAGATTAAACACATTTCTCATCAATTGGAGACGAGAGAGAAACAAACTGCCCAACGGAGTCATTACTGTCCACGTGCCCAATCTGCAAACGTTTTGAGCAAAACACAGTTTATTTCTGACCGAAGAAGTGGATTCCAGCACCAGGATGTTTCTTAGCCACTCATAGCCACGGAAAACACACACAGCTGGAGAGTAAGGCTTGGGCATGGAGAGGCGATTCATAATAGTTTCCTGTGGATGACATGTTGGAGCTGCAGGGAGTGTAAGGATTATGCTTTAATCAGACCGAGCTGCACTGCACTACATACGCGAACACACACACACACACACACACACACACACACACACACATACACACACACACACACCATGAGGCTCTCCTGACAAAGTGCCAAGCTGCACTAATGAACAGTGCTTTTAGCTCTTCTCTCCTATCGGTTTTCCTTGCTTTTTTTTTCTTTGGGGAAATCTACCAGAGTCTATAAAGATTAAGGGATATGGAGGCTTGAGACTGCAAGCAGAAGCCATCCATCTTTCTTTGTAGGCTACATCAGAAAATCTAAACTGCACAGCTGGAGAACAGACAAACGAGTAACAGCGCACTGTGTGTGTGTGTGTGTGGCTCTGGCTTCTTACCCTGCTCCATTCACAAGAGAACGTGTGTGTGAGCCCTCATCTCTTATGCCCCGTGCTTCAGCCTTCTCTGTTAGTCCATCTGGACGAGTGGTCGAGCGTGTGTCCTCCTTTCAACCTGCAATGAAGCAAACGGTGGGGATCACAGTGTAAAGAAATGAAGAATGAAATCCAACAAAATGCATAAATTCATTTTCACCCAAGGACCTTTACTGGTGTGTTACACAACATTTTTTTTGTATTTTCAGATTTTGTTGAGTAGAGAAAGTGTTTAAATTACATTTTAATTTTTCTATTAAGAATCAATTAATTAATACATATCGGTAGGTAGATATTGGCTATGCTCAATTGCCCCTATGTGTGTGAGGATGTGTGTGTACGTTTCTGTCTGATAGACTGGTGTACTATGGAGGGTGTTGCCAGGATAGGACCCTGACCAGGATGAAGCGTTCACTAAAAATGAATGAATGAGCCCTTTATGAGCCAAACAGAGTATTCTTATAGTATACAAAACATCAAAATGTACTTTATGTTGATTACCAAAAAAAAAAGCTTATTAAAATTATATTTTTCCTAAATAACTAGTAAATAATCACAAGCTTTTATCATTCAGCCACACAAATTTAATACAAGCTTTCTTTCTGATGCTAGAGACCTTGACCAGGAGTGACGGTACCTTTTTACATTCAGGCATAATGACTCGGAGGCCTTAAATAGTTCATAATCTATGGCGCAGAAACAAATACATATGTGTAATTGTGTCTATGATGAATTTACAGGCTCGCCAACAGCCAGATCATTAATGTGCTGATGATCCATCAATCAAAATCTGCCGGGCCTGACTGAGCCTCTTCAGCCAGCAATTAATCTCCACCATATAACCTTCACCCAGCACCTGAAGAGAAGGCTGTTTTATGAAAACACTGCCCTAAATCACAAAGCAGAAAGTCTTTTTTTTTTTTTAAATAAATAAATAAATTGCGTTTATTGACTTTTTGACAAAGCACTTGGGGTAAATCAGGTATTAGAAAATGTACAAGACTGTCAGATACAAGGAATAGCAATTAGGACAGTGTTATACGATATGAAATACGTGGGAAAGGTTTCTGATTACACACACAGACAAGCAGATGGTTTAGCATAACTAACGAGTCTGTTAAATCTATAAAACCTAAACAGAGCAGCTACATTCCAGATAACAAAGTTTTTCTTTTTTTAACACATTTAACCTACTATGCACCAAAGAAACAGTGGCATGAAGAGAAGATGGACAGCATCATATCTTGATAGGAGCATTATACTGATCTTTTTAAGCTTTAAAATGTATATTTTATTGCTGGATTACAGAAGCTATAAATCATAAATGTCATCACTAAAAGAGGTGCTTTCAAAGACTGAAAAAAATCACAGAACTGCTTCCTTGACCTGCACTGATGATGGCTTAAATCACCCTCCCTCCTTCCTGTTTTATCACCCAAATTACAGCTGGCCGCTGACGTAAGGACGGTTATTTAGGCATTCCTGCAGGCTGCACTTAGCTAAGCTCTGGCACTGTGGAAGGGATGGAGGGGAGGAGGGAAGTGCACTTGAGGAGCGTGACATTAAACAGGCTTTTCAATCGGCCCGGCTGTCTTCAGTAGATCACACAAGCTTAAGCTCATTTCACCTTTGTGGAGAAACACAGCAAGTCCCAGAGCTGCGGTTCTGAGTGTTTTACGTGCACGACGTGAAGTTAAGCCACTGCTCAGAGGTGAGGTGAGGAAGTGGTGAAGTGGCGTGCACTGTGCAGATGCATCGACAGTCAGATGCACGGCTGTGAAGCTGAACTAAGGTCATTTTCAAACCTGTGTTTTTTTAAGGGTGAATGCTGTTTTTAGATCAGGGGAGTGATCCAAAGAACCGATTATTAGTCTTCTTGAAAACAGTGGTCTGGGGCTCGCTTCCAACAAACCACCAGGTGTGGAAGCTACAGTGTATGGCCAAAAGTATGTGGACACCTGACAATCACACCCATATGTGCTGCCGGGAAGGATTTTGAAGGGTGGATGTGGGGATTTTTCCACTCAGCCACAATAGCATTAGTGAGGTCAGGCACTGATGTTGGGTGAGAAGGCTTTGGGTGCAGTCAGCGTTTCAGTTCATCTAACACAAAGGTGTTATGCGGGGTTGAGGTCAGAACTCTGTGCAGGTCACTCAAGTTCCACTCCTACCTTGGCAAACCACATCTTCATGGACCTCGCTTTGCACACGGGGCATTGTCACGCTGGAATGTGTTTGCTCCTCTTGGTTCCAGTGAAGGGAAATTTTAAATCTACAGTATATAAAGACATTCTATACAATTGTGTGCTTCCAACTTTGTGGCAACAGTTTGGAGAAGGCACACACATGGGTGCGACAGTCAGGTGTCCACAAACTTTTGGCCATATAGTGTAGATGGAACATCTTACTGATATTTAAAGAGACTTTCCTAGGACTGGAGGACTGGAAAACACATGTCTCATGCCAGCCTGCATGGCTGAAAGTCTTCTTATAGGAGAACAGCTCCTCGTTTGCAGGTATTCCTGCACGAGGATCCAAAAAATGTTATTCATCGCTACTTGAGTGTTAGTAGCAAAGGAAAATATAAAAAAAAAAAATCAAATGGATGAACCTTGTGCCTGCCATTCTGCAAACCTGTATGCACATAAGTGACATAATGAATTGCATACTCGATATACAGTTTGGAAAGAATTCTTTTATGTGGAAGCAAACAGATTCAAGTAAAAGGAGATGCTAAAGCCACCCACCATCACTCTGGTGGTTCAAAGTGATCAATATTACAAAAATATCCTGTTTGCAGGCCAGAGCACTGCTTTACTCCAGTAGTATGCGTATGCATGTGATCATGGGGAGAAGAAGAAGAAAAAAAAAAAAAAAAGAGCACAAAAAGCCAGCGAGGCTTAGATACTGTTAGAAAGACTTGACCAGAAATACCAGCATAGCAAGAGAATGTTACAACAGAGGCAAGTCAGAACAAAAAAAGTGTGTGAGAGCTCACTGGCATTGCTCGCGTGGCAATTCTCTGAGGATAACTAACTCTGGTATGTACATCTGGAGGAGCTGGAGGAGTTGAAATGGTGCTGTAAGGCAGCTCTTGCGCACTAACAGGACTGAGCATGTTGTAATGATCAAGGCCAGGACACAGGGAGTAGAGGATCTCTAACAATAACAAGCACAGCAGCCATTTAAGAGATATGAATAAAAAAAAATAAATAAAAATACAAGCCAAGTTCCAGAGCTAAGTGGGAAAAAAAATGAACAAAAATGCATAATGGCGCTGGTTAAGGCAGTGTCAAAGTTGCTAGCCTGTCGCGACACTGTTGTGTGTGTGTGTGTGTGTGTGTGTGTGTGTGTGTGTGTGTGTGTGTGTGTGTGTGAGATGTAGGGCATCTGTTTCACAGCTGCAGTCACGTTCCTCACACTATTTGTGCTAACTATGGTAACTTTGTTTCCAGTACTTTGCTAAATACAGAAAATGCTTCAGCATTATGACTTTCTCAGGTTTTTGTTACAGGCAGAGTGTGTGTGTCTTTTTTTTTTTTTTTTTTTTTTTTTTTAAATTATCACCACCACCAACCCTGCATGTACACCCTGTATGTAACAGCACACCCGGCAAACCCAGTTTTTTTTACTTGCTTTAATATCAAAGCAATTTGTTAATGCCTACACTTTCATTAAATTAAAGAACTAAAGAATTAAAGCAATTATCAGTTTATATTTACATTTAATGTTGTGGAACTGAACAAGTTCATTCCTGGTATCACTTACGTTATAGCAGTTAGAAACAGGCTTAATTAGACTAAGTTAATAAGATAAAAAAAAAAGCAGCTTGTCATGTTACCAAGACACCAGAAAGAGCAAAGTTCTGTCCCAAAAACCTTCCTGTGGCAGAAAATATACTGACTGTTACAAAGCACTGACACTGGAGACTCCTTCCATAAATGTTAAATAAATGTCTCCTTACAAAAATTTTAAAGGTGTGAATTGTTTGCCCAGCGAGGGCTCTTCCCATCTACCTGCTCACCAGCAGTCATGATACTCTACACACAGAAACCCAACAGTGTCCTGACTAATCTTATAATAGACTTGCAACAATAAAATAATTAATAATTTCTTTTTACTGATTGAAAGTAAGTCAATTTCCATGGAACACCAGTGTACTGTGAAAAAGGGTTAAACAACACATTTTAATCTGTTTAATATTAGGTTTAGGTTACGTACAGTGTCTGCCATCCAACTCCCTGTGAATGAGTTATTACTGTAGAAAATTAATCAACAACTCCCAATCAATCAGATTCGAGAATTCAACAGTGCTGTGGTACAAATGTAGTTTAGTACACAAACATGCATCAAACGGGAGATGATCACCAGTGTGTGTGTGTGTGAACATTCACTATATACTTTTTTTAATTTTTAGAAACATGAACTAAATATACCCAAAGGCCTCAGTACATCAGTCTCTAAACTACGACTCCTTATGAACAGTGTGTGTGTGTGTGTGTGTGTGTGTGTTTTGCAGTGGCAGTTTATTTTATTTATTGTTCTGAACTGCACATATTTGGCTTGGAGCAGAGTGATGGAGCCCCAGGAGAAGGACTGCTTGTTCTAGAGGTACACATGTTTAAAACAATATTCATATCACACTGCATTACATCATCTGACACCGTTGTATCACAGCCCTCTATTGGGATTGGCCTGTCAAAGGCAACCAGACGGAGAGATCAAGAGGAGAGAAACAGGCTTCCTCCGTCAGAAACAGAAAGAGAGAAAAAGAAAGAGGAAAAACAGCCGCACTAAAATGTGTTCACAGGCGATGTCGATTGAGCTGTTCTGAGCAGGGCCATCCCTCCTGCAGGATAAACATCTCATTCCAACTCCCTGTTGTGCCATCTGGACCAGGTCCAATACACACATCGCAAACATACCTCGATCCATATGTCTACTCACACTGAGTTTTGGATTAGAGCTATGTAAGGGGAAAAAAAAAAAAAAAAAAAAAGTATTCAAATCACGATTCTGACTCATCAAGAACAGTGTTGATTCTCGGGCAACAATCAACAAACAGATTCCTTCATATCCTCTATGACCAGTGACCATATTTATACCAAAGACCTCACTCAAGCTAGAAGAACAAGAGAGGAAACAACGTTGGAAAGCTGTGAATGAATTTTAAATGCATCATATTTTTCCTAAAAAATGTTTCATATTATATACTGATTTACAGTTATTAAACTAACAATGATTGAAATGAATGACTCAGGTGAATGATTAGGCAACAAAAAGCATGAGTTCGAATCCCGATAATGCCGCTGCCAAACATGGCCAGAGGTCCAAGAGATGAAAGGTGTGTCTGAGCACGGCCCACATCCCTCATCAATCGGCGATAGTTAGGGGGCACCAAAGGACGATGCAATGTTGTACATGATCGCACAAGTCTGTCTGTGAGCTTGTGTATGTGGAAGAGGGCAGAAAGCTCTTTTCTGGGTGTGCATGCGTGTGTGTGTGTGAGTAGGAGTTAAAAAAATGAAGTTGGCTGGTTGAATATGTCTTGGAGGAAGCACATGCTAGTCCTCACCGTGCTGGGTTGGTCGCTGTCATGCGATAGGGGAGAGCTAGCAGGTGGGTGAGAATTGGCAAATAACCAAATTAGAAGAAAATGGTGTAAACAGCCAGTAAAAAGCAGTCAGCAGTAGTATTATTCGACTGAGAGAGGTTGCAGCACTAATAAACAGCAGTTATTTTTGTTCAGGATTTCGGCTATCGCATTACAAGCGTGCCAGTGAGTCTGGATGAAGCGCTAAATCAGAAAACTATACACAAGGATTCTCTAAATCCAGTGAAGATTAAAAGACAAGTGTCCTTTGAGTCTACTTATGAGTTAAGATGTCCTCTGTATTTCACATACTGCAGGGCAGATAAATACATTCACACCAAATCATCTCACACTCCATCATTCAATTTCTGTCTTCCAGAGCATTAAAGATTCATACGAGTGTTTCAAATACAACCTAGAGAAGGATACCGAGAGCTATTTCTGTGGATGAAAAAAAGCTAGAGAGAGACAGAGAGCAAGAAAGAGAAAAAGAGAGCAGCTCAATGTTGCTGCAAAACCTGATTAGCCACGAGGCAGAGAATACTTGCAGACAGACAGGCGACTACATAATGCATTCAAGTCTATACGAACGCATAATGACCACAAAGACACAAAGATTGGCTAAAGAAAACTGATCGGAGAAGCACACCATTCCTATTAATGATAATAAAAGATGAAATAAATGGGTTTGAGATTCAAGAAGAAAAAACACTGACCTTGTACTGTCCAACAATAGACAGCATATCCACTCACTCAGTCTTGCAACAAATAAAGTCAGAGAGGAAAAGTGTCTCTTTCTCAGCTTATTTCTATTTTGCATAAAATATGACCCCATTAATAATAGATGTGCACTTGAAAGGAAAATGCATTCTGTCTCATTCTTGATTTATAGCTCTGCCAGATAATGGTGCTGTAAGAATGGTCAGGCAAAGAACATCTTAATGGAGATGCCACTTTTTGTTCTCTTAACAAATCCCTTTTAAAATTAGTACGACTTTGTCAGGAGTAGACTTCCCATCCACCTACGCCAGGCTGAAGCTGCTTTTGGATTTTGTGCGTAAGACAACCTGAATAAATGCACCAAGTGGAAAAAAAAACACATCCCAAAGGGTTGGTGTATCAAAGAGCAAAAAAAGTGTGATTTTATAAAAAAGGTGATGGCATATTGAGCCTGTCACAGTTTCTCAGTAACTGCATTTGGCTGGAACTCTAAACTCTGTTGCTCCACTTTAGAAAATTCACACAACAGCTGACAGAAATACCAAATTACTCACAGTAATTGTAAACTGAAAAAAAAAAAAAAAAAAAAAAAAGAATCGCTTCAAATGTATCAAATAATTGCACAGACTTTTCAATAAAGCACTCACTCATCATTAAGTGCTGCTGAAATTGTTGGAGTTTCTTCATTGACTCTCCTAAAAAGCCATTAACAACATTGAGATAAAACCACAGCAACAGTGCTTTATCAAAAAAAAAAAAAAAAAAAAAAAAAAAAAAAAAAAAAAAAAAAAAAAAAAAGAAAAAGGAGAAAAAGCTCTTTGTTGAATCCCAGATGGATGTCCTCGAGGCCCCTTAAACTTTCTGGTCATAAAAGTGGCCTCGGTGATGTGTGCTCCCCTCCGACCCCGGAAAAGCTTTCTGCCCAGTCATGGTGAATTATGGGAACAAAAAGAGAGCTGAAAGGGTGTGTGTGTCGTGGCTAGGGAGATGCAGTAAGCTTTTTACGAACTCGCGTGGTTCCGAGGCCGTGTTTACACCTTGCCTTAACACTGAGTCTATATCTGCATATTTGTAACCGGACAGCGTATGATCTGACCTCGATACATGTTTACATGTTGTACAGATATACCTTTGTGTAGTAATTGAGAAGTGGAAACCGTTCTCTGGATTAAAAAAAAAAAAAAAAAACGTGCACTTGTTATTAAAGGCATAAGCTGGTAAAAAGTCAGGCCTATTTAGCAGTAAAACTGACAATGCACATTTAGAACATCACTGCTTCTGGGAAAGTTCTGACCAGTTTTTGAGTAATATTACAACAATCCTGATACCTTATACCATCCTTTACTTTGTTCTTCATGACTACAGGCAAGTGCCCTATTTTATGGTGGCTTTAACTTCAGCTTGAACCCAACTGAAGCAATCATTCATGAACCATAATGGAAATAAACTGCAAAAGCCCGAATTGCTAACAGTTAAGGGGAACCAGCTATTAAAGTACAGGACAAGTCTTAATGGCTTCCTATTGGCCATATAGTGCACTACAGACATTACGTGTTGCATGTAGGAAGCCATTTGGGATTTGGTCTACCCTTGGGTCTGACGTTCGCTGTTGCCATAAACAGCCATAAAGAAACATGGTGTCGTCAGTCTTGTTATGGAACTAAGTGCGTGCACAGATAATTTTTGTATTATTGGAACAAACAAGTACAAATTATTTATGCCATTATTTGGAAATGTCAGCTTGGTGATGCATTTTGTGTTTATGGGTCTCAAGTTGTATAACTTGTCTTGGAACATGGCTTTGCATAACTGAGATTAGACCACAGCGATGTTGAATTCTCGATTCTGATTGGTCAGAAGGTGTTAATTCATTTTCTATAACAGCAGCTGTGAGTGTAGTGCCACGTACAAGGCAAATCGCAGCTTTATATTAATGCCCTTGCTCTAATACAGAATTGCTTCAATTGTTTCTATGGTAACAAGCTTACACGGGGACTTGTATGATGGAAACTCCACATAAACACATTGTAAAAATGTGTGTAACTGTTAACTTGGTGAAGTGTTCTCTGAGGAGATGTTCATTTAGCATTGCTGGAAGGAGTCTCCAGCGTCAATGTTTTGTAACAATCAGAGGTAAAGTTTTCTGACAAGGTGCAATTTTTCTGTCTTATTAACGTCAAGAAAGAGGGGGAAAAAAAAAGAGAGGCTTGTGAGGGAATGTCTGTTTGGAACTAACTTGTTTAACAGATGTTCCATAACATTAAATATAACTATAACAGGACATTTGCTGGCATTGTCAAATTGCTGTGGTATAACAGGAATAAAACACTTCAAATGTGTTTTGGTAAGGAAACTAATACAGTTTGGGGTGGTAATGGCATCACACCACCTGTCACTGATTATTTTTCCAGATATTCTTTACATAACTGCCTGAGAGCTTTGCAAAGATGGCTGCCGAGTAGACAGACTTTACTATAGAGACTTTGTTGGGTCTCATGTCACCCATGTAATATGCAAATAAGGTAACTAGCAAGACTGTGTGTGGGAGTCAGCCAGCTGTCTGTATGCAGGAATAGGACCACCAGAGATTCTTTTTGTATGAAAGTCATTCGTTTTTTTTTTTCCCAAAAAAGCTCTTTCGCTGTTTGGGGTTCTGCGTTTTGCTGGAATAATTCAATATCATTCCATTCTGTGGGCATTTACTTTCTGCCTAATGCCAGCCTGATGCACTGCATTTCCACCTGCCAGATATGCGGATGACCTACACAAGTGGTAGACTGATCCGACCATGTTCCGAATGCAGTGTGTGCTTTTATAATGTGGACAAAATCCACCTGAGAAAAAGCATGTTAATGCGAGGTATAAGCAGGGCCTGGAGCTCAGCTGCAAATCTTCTATGCTTCTCCAAAAGGCTTTGCATACATTTGGGCGCTCCATCTTGCTCATATATATTCCCCCTTTGGAGTCAACACTAACAATTTATTAGGTACTAAATTGTTTTTTTCCCCATAAATAAACTTAATAGTTTTACTATTACACACTAGATGCTAATCTAGGGGTAGCTATTAAATAGGAAACACTGTAAGCTATGAGCTTGCATGGTGGATTTTTAGCCTGCTGACTCCAGCAGTGCTTTCACCATTCCACAGTGTTTTAATGCTCCTGATGGCTCAGTGTATTTGTCAATGTGTCATCCCTCTCATCCTCAGCAGGTCAGAGGCATGATCCTGCTACATCTGCACAGCACCGCTGCCAAACAGTGCAAAATGCAAAAGCAAGCAAGAAGGTAAACCTTCCCTCAAAGCAGAGCCAAAAGCATTTTTATATCTCAAAGTGGAGCCAAAAGGTACAAATATCACTTCACAAGTAAAAAAGAAAAGAAAAAAAAACTAACAAGAGACCTTTTCCACATAGAAACTATGACTTCAAACCCTGTGGAGAATTAACGAATGCTCATACTGTGCACCGAAGTCAATGCAAATGAAGTCTTTTAAAGGATCTCCTAACTAGGCCACTTAAGAAGGACCGCTCTGGGCTAAAGAACACGTTCGACTCTAGGGGAACTCGGGAAGGTTCAGAGAGAGCTCTGACCTGTCAGAGTCACCCCGGCTTGGATTAAAACCAACACCCTGGAGCTCGCACTCTTAAAAGGGAAGGAGTTGAAAGCTTGATCTGGACTTGCTGCATCTTCTGGTGCACAGATAAAGACGACGAGGAAAAAGGGTGCGATTTCAAAGCTTTGTCGATTTCTTCAGACGGGAAACCAAACGAGCCGTGTGAGCAAACGGTTGCGAGGCTGAAAGCTGGTGTCTGACTGCAGAGCGCGCGTGTGCGATTATTCATTGATGATAAATGCTTGGCACACATGGGCTAATGCTTCGGTGATGGCATTTGACAAACCCACACAGCATCAGGGAGCCCAGGGAGTGTGTTACTCATTGCAGAGCTCCTGCTGTGAGAACAGAGATACAGCAACACACCATGAGACACATACAAACATGGAATGACTTTCATCATGAAGGCTGTTTTTTTGGCACCCACAGCCCCTGTGTTGGGGTTGAGTGTGAGGGCTTGAGCCACCTGTCAGTTAAAGGCCAAGCTTGAATGCTGAGCATCTTGTTGCTTTCTGGACTAGCCTGGAATATTAAACAGCCAAAGTGTGAAATAAAAAGCCTTTCAATGAGGTGTGTGTCGTGATATCAGCTTTGCTGAGATGGTGATGTGATGATAAAATGCAGAAAAAAAAAAAAAAACGGTTGATAAGGATGAGTCTCTGAGGAGGAAAGGGGAAGGATTAGTCACCCGCATCTCAACTGTGCATATGCACAAGATATTATACACTAATCAAAGGCATCCCTTTCATATCAGGATTATGATTCATGCTCTGCAAGAAGAGACAGAGCAAAGAGAAAAAGAGATGCGCAGAAGCAGAGAGAGACATTCAGGCTTAAAGAGGCAGAAAGAGAGTGATGTGAGAAAGTAGGACAGCAGGAGGTGGTTTCAGGACATCCATCACTCCTTTTCCACGTCTGAAGCGCTCTGGCTGACAGCGATCTGAGGCAGGCAGCCGGAACTGAGCCTTTCCATCAATCTCCGCTGCAGCGTTCCACCCACTAACATGTTACAAATGCATGTTAGCAGCTTTGTATTGGACAAGCTGTAAATCAAGCGCTGGTTGTATATTGGGAAATGGCTAGTCTAAGTCCTGGATGCTACTCCCACCCATTCACTACACCTTTTGTACACTCTTCTGGCCACAAGCTTCAGAATAGTGAAGTCGCAATCTGAGTGGCTTTTCAGAGGAACGTGTAGTCGCTGGACTGTTCTCATCCCAGGTGTCTTACACACAATTTCCTCATTCTGAACATCCTGGCAACACACCTAGTACTCTCGGACTTCACTCATCTTCACCTGTATGTTGTAATAATTTATAAACCTGCCATCGGGTGTCACCCAGAAAAGCATGTGTTCCCTTTTGAATCTGGTTCCTCTCAAGCTTTCTTCCTAATGTCTTTCAGGGAGTTTTTCCTTGACATGGTTGCCTCAGGCTTGCTCATTAGGGATCTGGATTCCTGTAAAGCTGCTTTGTGACTAGGGTTGTTATGGTGTCACGGTGTCATGGGTAGTCACGGTGTATGATCAGATGGTTACTTCACACAGGGCATGAATAATTTTGACAGTAGTGGCTCAGTGGTTAAGGCTCAGGGCTACTCATCAGAAGGTTGAGAGTTCAAGCCTCAGCTGGGACATGCGAAGAAAAGAATTTCACTCTACTGTCTGTGTATATATGACAACAAAGGCATTCTTCTTATCACTGACATTTTCAAAATATTAATTCAAGTACATCAGGATTTATTTTTTACCCAATGTATTTCTTTACCCTGTTTCTTATCCCTATTGTGTCTGTCTGCTTCTATCAGTGTCTTTATGGCTCTGTCATTCAGCTTATAATGTGATAAATAGTGAAAGTGTGAGACTTTATTAAAAAAAAATGTAGAAAAAAAAAAACCACATAATTTGGGAAAAATAATTTAAAAAATAATCTGGGATTTTGCTCTTTAATTGGGTTCATTTTTAATTAAAATTCAATTAATACTGTGACATTTTTAGACTAGGTGATCATACCATGAAAATTTCAAACAATAACACCCCTAATTATGACAACGTATACTGTTAAAAACCCAATACACATAAAATTGAATTGAAAAAAGGCCACATCATGCATTTTTTTTTTTTTAAAGCAGTTAGTGCCAAGTACAGTGATTGCCCATTCACAATGCCAGTCAAGCGGTCTCTTCCTGTTAAAATAAGAGATTCTTGGCCACATTTATTTACACAAGGTGCCAGACTCTCTAGCAAATGCTAGACTAGCAAACACAGAGTCCTCTGTTTGTTCCCTTCATAATGCTAACAGCCGTTATTTCAGGAACTGGAAACGGCTCTACATGGACTACATGAGACACAGAACCCATTTACACTGGTCACTTTATACGCCTTGTATCCGGATTATATGATATAGCATCATATTTTTTTAAATTTCCTTTTGTGTGTTATAATGTCATACATTAGAAGTGGGTTTAGTTATTAAATGTGCCCTAGAGAGACAGATGCACTTACACACGTGTAGCATGCGGCTAAAATGTGTCCCAGGTCTCAAGAAGTGATTTGAGCAATCCAATTTTAATCAGTTTTAAATGCATCTTGGGTGCAACTCCACTTTTGATTACTCCCTATCTGGATATAATCCTGATACTTAAGTGTAAACGGAGTATAAAACACACTTGCAGTGCTGAGTCAAATGGATTACAAACTCTCAGGATGTCAGAGACGGAGCAGGATAAAAGTGATCCATTACTGAAAAAAGGAAAGGAGGAAACGAAAACACTTCAGACTATCCAATTTATAAGTCACTAAACCTGAGACACTGCTTCAATCCACCATTTGAGTGGCAATTATATGGTTCTCGCGACTCAACCGTGATGCAATCCACTTTAACAACAAACTCAATGATGTTTCATGCCAATCCTTCTGCTAAGACTGCGGCCCAAACAAGATTTGGAAAGCTCCATTAAATGAGAACGCTGTCATATGAGGAATAAAATACTAAAAGATAACAGGAGCATGACACACAGAATTCCTAAGGCTTAATCAGATAATGAATGCAGAACGACTGCAATGACGTGCCACTGAGTCTAAACACACGCTGACGCCGGGATGTTCACAGTCAGAACTGAATGTGGTGTCAGCGACTCGGAAAAAAACAGCTGAACACACAGCGCCAACAAGCACGGGAAGCCAAAATTAAAGTCTGATTTCAAATTAACTGTGGGTTTAATAATAAAAGATATGACAGAAACAACACGTTTGACTAAAGATGAACCTAAAGTACATGACAACAAGACAACACTCCAGTCATGGCAGGGAGACAAAAACAATTAAATGCAGTACAAACAAAATGAAAACATATTTAACACCTGTGCAAATTAATATCCTGTAAAAATTTGAAGAATTCAGTAATTCAGTAATAAGAATTTATTATTATTATTATTTCTTCTTATTATTATTATTAGTAGTAGTAGTAGTATTATTAAATAATAATAATAATAATACTAATAATAATAATAATAATAATAGTAATAATTGATAAATTATTTTTATTAACTTTTATTTTATTATTAATAACACTAGTTAAGTTTAAAGTTTGAACTTTTTATTTAGAGCTTTTTATAATTTTTTTAGGCTACTAAGTTTATTTTAACGTGCAAAATTTTAAACACACTACATAAATCTTAGACTCCGCTGTGTGTCACATTCACAATGACGGTCGTCATGACTTGACATAACCCCAGCTTTTAAAGTCCGGGCTTCTAGAAAAATACGAGTTTCCGAGTTGTAATTATGACGCTGTGGTTGCTTTCAAATGTGCTCACCTCGTAATTATGATATTTCCGACAGGACCTGAAAGCAGCATCACACACACACACACACACACACACACACACACACACACACACACACACACACACACAGCGCAGGTGCACACTGTAGGTGTGTCCAAAACAGAAGCGCTCTTGAAGTCTTGCTGTTTTATAAGTCATGAAGCAGAACTACAATAAACATTAAAATAGTCCATCAGGCAAGAGAAAACATCTGTTCTCACTCAAAAGAAACTATTAAGTTAAAATAATTTAAAAAAATGACTTCCACAAACTGCTCGATCTTTTTTTTTTTTTTTTTGCCATGTGGTCCATGGCCATTTATACAGGCTGGCTGATGCACTGGATTATGGGATATGACACAGAAATGCCGCCATCAAAGTAATAATAATAATTTTTAAATAAATAAATAAGAAATAAATCAGCCAGGTGAAGGCACCATTCTATGCGAACATTTAATTCAGATGTGACGCAGTGCCTTTCTGTCTCTGAGCACAGCCTTCGCAGGCAGCACTGTTTATATTCCAGACACACCCTTTTCTCTTGTTCCTCACGTTTGCAATCTGTCTCTCTTTTCCTCTTTTTCTCAAGTTGTCTTCTCATTTCACGTCATTTATTTCCTTTCTTCCTGTATGTCTCACATTTTCCTCCTGTTTCTCACTTATTTTTCTCATCCTGCTGTTCTCTAGTTCCATTTTTCTCTCTCTCTCCCATCCCTTGGTTCTTCCTTCTTCCCTTATTTCTTTTAGACCATGCAAATCTAGTTCTCAATACAGTACAAATGAAGATCTAAGACACCAACAAGAGTCAATGAGTCATTTGGGGAATGAGCTAATGAATAAGCACCAAAGAATAAATAAATGAATAAATAAAAATGATTATATATCAAAGTGTTTTACAATACAAAGCGTCCTTCTTGTGTGCTTTTTTTGTGATTATAAAATATGGCAAGTTCACATAGGCCAAATCTGAACAGCAACAGTGTAGCCTGCCAGTCAGATTCACAAATCCTGACAGTGAAACACACGCCAAATCTGCTGTGTGTGTCTGTGTGTGTGTGTTTACAAAAGTCTACAAAAATCCCAGATACACTCCTGCCATACGCTTCCATTGCTCAGGATTAGGCCTAATTAGTAATGAGAGGCGCCCTATTTTTTCACTACTTATTAAAATTCATCTGAAATATGAAAAAAAGCAGAAAAAGAGGCTTTGTAATATCCAGCGAGCCAACCATATTCTGCAGCTGCTCTTTAAAGCAACGCTGAGCTGCAGATGCAGGTCTCGGAACCTTTTCTGGCAATCTACTACAGCGACGGTGATCTTTAACACTCACCCAGCGCCGACCTGTCTGCCTTCATCCGCCTGCATCAGGGAGAAAATGCTCTTAAGGGGCAGGTGTGAAACTTTGTGCACCCGTCAGAAAGCACAGAAAGCACAGAGAGCACTGAGCCAAGCTTTCTAACACCACATTATTCCACTGGGAAACAAAGGACTGTAGGAAAAACTATAACTGAACCAATCAGGTAGAACTGAGCACTGTACGCAGGTTTCTGTTTGACATGAAACACATTTAAACTGATGGGAAGCGCAATTATCTGAATTATTTTTTATTTTTTTTTTACAAATATCAAAAACTTTCCACTTAGTTTCTGAATACACAACATGAAGAGGAAAAACCAACATTAAAATGTTTTTTGACAAGCAAAGTACAGCAATTATGAATAAATTTATAGCTGTGACAGGTTTTTTTATGTATCTCTACTACAACAAAGCTAAAAAAGCAAATTAGCAAGTAAAGCAGGACATGTATGTGGAAGAGGGCAGATAGCGCTTTTCTTTGAGTGTGTTACACTGCTTTGTGACACAGCATGAGCAGCAATACATTATTTAATTTAACATTAATCAACAGAGTCTCGGGTGTCATTACAAAGAGTCTCTTGACAACATTACAAACTTTTTTTTTTTTTAATCTTAGTAACTTTAAAGAGAGGAAAAAAATAAAGCTCTGTGAGGAAATGTCTGTTTATAACTGCTATAATGTAAGTGTTACTTCCAGAGCATTAAACATATCTATAAAAAGACATGGCATTCTTTACGTAATAAAAAATTGTTAGTGTTAGAAAATTGTTGTGGTACAGGGGAAATAAAGCACTTCATGGTGTGTTGTTACAGCACAATAATCACTTCAGCGTGTTAACATTAAATGTGCTTCACACTGGGCCACATCACACAACCTGCTTGCTGATTATTTTCCTATAACAGCACAGCCGGTGTTTTATTCCTTACTCACTGAACTGTAAATACATATTATAAATATATTGTGCAAATTGTTTGTACTCCACAATCAAGCACGCACAACCAATATTAAATACAGTGCATTGTTAATTACATGTACAACACACATAATACATTTGTGTTACATACATACATACAACAAGGCTACACAAAAAGGTTAAAAAAGTAATATATTATGATTGTGTTTCAATATATTAACTATATTAGCCTTTCAATATATTAAAGAATAAACTGGTGAAACTGTGAGGTGGCATGGATAAAGGATTATCCTGAACTCAAGTGACCAAAAGTGCCACAACACTATTTATCAGAAGGCTTACCCGGAGCTTTTAAAAGGTCAGAATGCTCACAAAACACAAAGACAATTCTGGTTCATTTGCATTTCGCAGGCTTCTACAAGATCCACACAGCAAACGCCAATACTGCAAAGACCATTAATAAACGATACGGACATTAAGACAAGTTATAGTGTCTAAACAGCAGCCTGTAACATCCAGAATACTGGATGATACAAATGATAGGAATACTAATGAAACAATATGGCTAAAAGCAAATCTGTTCTTCTCTAAATAAATAAATAAATAAATAAATAAAGTTTGAATAAGTCTTAAGAAAAAAAAATAAAAAATCCAAGCCATGTAATTAAGGGCGGCCGGCGGTGCGGCTCGACAATCTGCAATAAACACCTGAAAGAAAAAAAGTAAACAACTGACCCCAAACATGATATTAGCATCCTGACTCTGTGGAGACCTTTGTTCTCAGAGCTTTCTGTGCACTTTTTGATGTGAATTGCTGTAATTGAAAGGAAACCTAGCCAGCTCTCCGGTTGGGGAAAAAAAAAAAAAAAAAAAAAGGTTTTCAGAGCATGCTCCAAATGAGCAGATGGTTAAGGTGCTGATCTTCTTCAAACGAGACCATGCTTGGCTTGCTTCGGTGGTACGAGAGCGGATTCCAGATTGGAAGCTGACAGGAGAGGAGTGCAATACACACATGCTTGTTTGTGGTGGCATGCGTGTTGTGTGTGGATGTGTGTGGGCATACAAGCATGTGTGCATCAGTGAGCACAAAACGATCATTCCCTGGATGGTGCTGATTGTATTTAATAACAGCCTGCACAGAAACAACCTTTCACAACTAGAGATAAATAAGCATGCGTATATTAGTACATGTATATAATATACTTACACATTTATCTAATCGTTTGCCAGCTCTGTGGTCTCTGGTTATTTTCGTGATTTCTACTCACACTTGGCAGAGCTTTTTCAGTCGCCATATTTCTGACTAATGAATGAAAGACGTTTACAAGGAGGTTTTCAGTTTTACGTGCTCCTCAGCCAAAATTTTTTCATTTTAGCTTTTTAATTTGTGTTACTTCAGTTATTCGCAGTTATGTGCGGTGTGAAACTTTTTGAAATTTTTGCTCCCATTCAGAATCCACAAACAGACTAACGTGTAAAAGCACTCTTACTCTTATGTTGTGTCCTTTTATGAATACAAGAAATATAATGTTAATTATAGTGAAAAATAATGTAAATGTACACTATGATGTAAATTATAGTAAAAAAATGTAAATTATAGTGAAAAAAAACTAAATTATATTAGTTTACATTTTTTCTTAATGCAAATTATAGTGAAAAAAACTAAATTACATTAGTTTACATTTTTTCTTAATGTGATACAGTAATTGACTACTACCTTGCATGCGTTTATAACTGAGAAAATAAAAAAACATCCAGTGAGAGGCAGTACTGTGGATGGAAACGCCTTGTTGCCCAGACAGTATCGAGCTGACAGGAAGATACAGTAACTCTAATAACCACTCTCTACAACCGTGGTGAGGAGAAAAGCATCTCATATGCACCATACGCCGAACCCTGAGGTGGATGGGCTACAACAGCTGAGGATCTCATCAGGTTCTACTCCTGACAGCCAAGAACAGAAACCTGAGGCTACAGTGGACACAGGATCCCCGAAACTGGACAGCTGAAGAATGGAAAAAGATCAGGCATGATTTATGCGCTGCGCTGCTGCCACACGACTGGTTAATCTGTTTATCTTATAAACAGTCATATGGAGTTGTATATTTGAGAAGACATCTATTCAAACCTCAAAGCATGTGGTAGTACAGATAAATTTAAATGAACACTTTGGGAGATCCATCCATGTGTGGTATATGTGTGGGTAAAGAATTTAAAAAAAAAAAAAAAAAAAAAAAAAAAAAAAAAAAAGAGCAAGAACATCTGAAGACCAACTCACAGCAGGGAATGAAACTCACATCTCCTGACAGTTTTTATTTCAAACCTGTCAACAAGAGACTTCCTTAAACCATGTTTCCTTGACAACTCTTTCCTTTACAATGAAGACAGCAAAGATGATCTGTAAAAATCACCAACTCTGCACAGACGAATGTGTTAATCCTGCAATGCAGAACAGTAGTGCAATATCTAGTGTAACTGACATGCTGCAAATAAAGTAAGCATTTCAGAAATGAAGGGTTCAATGAATTCGATTTTCTGTAGCTAGCCTGAACATGACTAGGTCTCCCCAACATAAACGGAACATTTTATATATATTTATTGAGCTTGTCCTGAATATTTGGCAACCTAATGACAGACTTGAGAAAGGACAGAAGCAACTGGCAAAATTCATGTATGTCACTGGCAGCTAAGCATGTATTCTGAATCTGAAAAGTACGATGAGGTTCTAGGGTCACTGTTTAACGAATAAAAATATAAGATTTTAAGAATAAAGTTGAAACATTAAGAAAAAAGTCAAAGTTTTGAGAAAAGATTGATAATATAAAGAAAAAAGTCGTAAGGTCTAATATTACAAGAAAAAAGTCACAAGGTCTCGAGAATGAAGTCAATTTAAAAAAATGTCGTAATATTTCAAAAACAAAGTCATAATACTATGACAAAAAAGGTACATATCAGATCAACATTCACGTGTTGAGGAAAATGAGGACTTGGTAAAGTTATACTTTAATATTGGGTTTATAAATTAAGAAATATTTCATCTTCTGGCCCTCAGCACCAGTTTATTATTAGTATTAGAACGGTGAACTTTTTCCTTGTGATTTTATGACTTTATTCTGGAAATATTGTATTTTTACCCTTTAAACAGTGTCCCTAGAACACCATCATAGAAAACAGTCATCATGTCTGGATGTGTGCTTTATTTCACCGTAAGGCTCTTGACCCTCCAAGAGTACGCCATGCAATGTGAAAGTGGGCGAGTTGTAACACAAACAGTGACGATGTCAAGTTCATTTTACAAGCGTTATAAGGACGATGTTACGACCGCTTCCTGCAGACGCATATAGAGTTTAAAAATAGTTCAAGGGAATTTTACATGTTAAAAATGTCAACAAACACGTCAGAAAATAGAAAAAAAAAACAAACATCACAAATGATTTTCTAGTAAAAAGTCAAAATGTCTGTGCTAGTAACACAGAATGGAGAAGATACAAAGAAACCAGAAAGTAAGCGCCAAAATACAGAGGGGGAGGGAAAAAAAAAAAAAAGTACAAGAACCAGGTGAGAAAGTAAATGCACAATCAAGACAAAATGGCTGAAAAGACAAGAGCAAGCTTTTATTTTTCACTTCATTTGTCACCTTCGTGAACCATTTTCCCTGCACATGGAAAGTCTGCTATAAGTTCACAGGTTTAGGATGGATAGGAACCACACTTGCTCTGTTAGTGTTTTATGGAACAGTAATTGCTGAAGTGATGAAAATCATTTCAAAGTATTGATGTATACATACACACACACACACACGTGTGTATTTAGCTGCAGTATTTCCATTTCCTCATCATTTGCACATCAAACAATCTCACTAGCTGCTGAACCCACTGATTGTTCAACATTAGAAGCTCTGCTCCTCCTCAGTCCTCAGTCCTGAGTTTATAAGATCTACATATTCAGGCAGGATATTTATTTAAAGTGACTTACAAGTGAGATAGGATCCGTTCACAACAGATATCCTGCTTAAGGGTCAGTGATCGAGAAGCTGCTAAACTACCATCTGACTGATATAGAGCAATCCAAGGGGAAAATAAATGGGCATGGACACCTCACTAGCAGATTATATTCCTAAGATATTCAGTTTTCAATTGCGTTTGCTTAGTAGATAAGTGGCATCATGAAGGGATCATGGGAAAAAAAAAAACCTACAGATATTCACTGAGGCAGGGTCTCGTCATTGGTGGCAATTTTACTAGTTGGATAAATTAGCTTTTGTGAATGAGAGACTTCAGGAACACACAGTGAGGCAGAAACACAAAAAGGCAGGATTTAACTCTACTCATTAGGGATCAATACCATTTTATACACCGAGTACAAGTACATGTTTTATAGTACTTGACAGTGCCAGTAACAATACCGATACCTACGAAATGACTGACCTACTCAGAATTAATCAATCAGAGACATGACAGTAGATTGTATTTAACTCTGTTTAGATTACATTTACGTGCCTTGAATTGCAGCTTGACCCGTGTACACTTGGGTATTGTGCGTGTCTCAGTGCTCAGTGCTCGCAGAAGTGAAGTGTATGAGAGTTTCTCTGCATGCTCGCTTTCACTGCTCCGTGCTTTCCGAAAACCTTGCGTGTTCACAATTCACGGCACCTTGTATTCATTTTTAACGACCACGCTCGCCGATACTGCTCCGCGCTCTCTACACTCGCTGATGCTGCTGTGCACGCTCATGTCGGCCGCACTCACTCCGTATTAAAGATAACACCATGTTTTATCAGGTTACATGTTTTATAGGATGATGCTGTTGTATCTCCGCTTCAAATACATCCAGATCGATGTCATTTCGTGTCATGTGTCCGTTAATGCAACGACGCACACTATAGGCTTACTTCACATAGTATCAGGTGATAACAGATGTTGGTTTTTAATATGAATATGAGTAAATGAGAACAGTATTGGACAGACACCTGATACCAGTATCAGCTTCACTGTATCACTAATACTGATGCAGTCGCCTCACGGTTGTAGAAAACAATACGAAGAATAGATAAAATAATAGCTAAAGACTAGCTGTCATTTTCTAGTAAGTCCAAACACGATATTCTACATCAGAGACAATATAAGGATCTCATTTCATCTCGAGAGAAATGTCCCATCCCTAGTCTGTATTACTGATCTAAATCAGATAACTAGCTAGTCATACTTTTTAATTTAATTAATTATATTAACTACCATTTTCTAGCCTAGTTAATGTTTGTGGGCTACCAAATGCTAGACACAATAAAGCTTCCACCTAGCTAATGAATGAATGAATGATTTGTCCATCCATGCTTTAAGCTGATGGAAATTTATGAATGCTGTCTGTTCACACATCTTAAAATGTCCTTCTAACATCATATGTTCCATATCATGCCAACAGCAAATCCTTTCAAAATGTTTGACCAGGTTCTGTTTGGACTAAACACCCAAAAAAAAAAAAAAAAAGTTTGAGAGCAGTCTAGAACTCGCAGACTTTTTTGTGTGGATTTAATGACAAATGGTGGTCCCCGTGACCTCAAAGTGCTTTATGAGTCTGAAGAGCTGCAGAAACACAAAGGCTGCTGGGAAATGGTCCATTGTGTGGCAGGAGAGATGGGGAATTGAACACAGATGATTGAACAGCACCCAGGGAGGACACACTTCAGACTGCTCCTGAAGGGCACTCAGAGAGAAAAAAATTTTTAAAAAACATACCTCACACGTCGATCGAATCGAGCAAAGGACAAAGCTCTCCAGTCTGTGTTTATTCTTTTTCTGAGAAACTGGACCTCAGAGGATCTCAGTGCCCTCATAAATCCTCTGGCCTAATTGTATGTGTATTAATAATCAAAACGTCAAAAAAGTTTGGAGTTCGAGAACGAAGGGTTATTTCAATAATTAGGAAAGAAATCATCATCAGAAGACAACACACAACTGAAGTAACTCATCTCGAATGCGGAGAATGCTAGCAGACGTTTCGAAATTGACCCTGAATCAAAAATAAAATAATATAAATCAGGATACTTTAAGACATTTCTATGACAAACGATATTCATCAGGATATACAGTAGGGTAGGACCGATATGACATGTCATGATTAATTATGTCATGATACACTTTTCTGAGATATCATGGGTTACAACTACAAACTGTAGGAAGCAGATTACTACAGTTTTCTACAGTTTTTAGACATATTGGACGGACCATGAATATCCATGGTAGATAGTTATGAAAATGAGTTTTGGGCTCCCGACAATGAAAGTGTAAGTAACATTTTTTTGTACAACAAACAGGAAGGAAGCTATTGAAAAAGATAAACATTTCAGACATTTGAGCTTGCTGTGAGCTTGACCCTTTTTGGATCAATTCCAAAAATCTAATCAACTCAACTCTTGGTCACAATTATAATTCCATATAAATCCTACAAACACTCGTCCTTGAGATATCACGCTAACGAGAATCTCGGACGGATAAATCGAAAACACAATGCCTCCCTCACACAGTGGCGGAGGTTTACAAATGAACACCTCCGCTGGTGCATGGCTTCAATTTTCATTCCTAAACCTGAAGCAGGTCTTAAAAATGGAACGTATATATCAGAAAGAGAAACAGCGGAGTTCAGCGAGAAGTTTGTAATTACGCTCTCTTCATTTCGTGGAGTTAATGACACTCTGAGCTTCTCAAATTGCAAAAGCTCTGGTACCTTCACTCACTGAAATCCTACTTTATCATTTATTCAGAGCTCCTACATAATTATTCTTCCAGAAATAATTAAATGACATCAGATTTGTCCTCAAACAATGACTGTCAACACTGCCTGATTCATCATGTTTCATTCAGACATGTTGTTTGGTTTATTGAGATCCATAGTGTGATGCCATATCTTCAGGATTTATAGGAAATTATTGTCTGAAATATTATTATTACATAATAATACATGTTTCATGCACAGGATATCATAACTTACACTTCACAGAAAGCTACAGCTGAGTGAATCTCCCATGGTGCTTTGCTGTAGGCTACTTCACTTGTCTTATAAGGCGTCGATTGGATAGCTACTACAGAGAACAGTTTGAGACAGGCTTGCACTGAAGAAATAGAAATAATATCCTGTGTCCAAAAAAGAATTCCAAATAACTTATTTGTCCACTGCTCTCCATCTCCCCCGTGTTCTCCGTCACTAATTTTACAGGCTGGCTGACTCACTGGATTACAGTAGGTGTAGGAGAACAAAGGATAAATGCATGCTGCCTCCAAAAATCATTCAGATAAAGGCAGCACAGAAGGCACCATTCTAAGCTAACATTCGATTCGGACATGACTCAGTGTTTTCCTGTCTCAATTCAGCTTTAGTAGGCAGCATTTTTCAGGTTTTGGACACAGCAATTAATTCAAAGCATACAGCCAAGTGGAAAGTTTTAAAGAACCAAAAGAAAGAAGAACATTTCACCATGATCCCCGCAATCTCCAGGCCTTATTTGCAGAATCTGTGTTAATTCGATTATTTCCAGTTATTAATACAAGGACGTTTAAATTTCTGTCAGCCAGTGACATTCACCTGCGTCCTCTGACTACTCAGCGGCTCTAATACAGATCTAAAGCGTGACTGAATCGCCAGTTTCCTTCTAGCCATCAGACAAGAACTGCAGATGGTGGATCAAGTTTAGAAAGAAGTTTTTTCTCTTTAATAAGTTTTAATAAAGAAGTCAAATATGGAACTGTTACAGCATACTAACAGACAAGCTTTGATCATTGATATATCGGACAACCTGTATGCAACATAAATACAAATAAACTTGATTCTGAGCTTTTAGAAGTGATGGCATACTCTCTCCTCTGTCAATCACAGCAACACTAACCAATCGTGGGCATCTGTGAGCTCGTGTATGCAGAAGAGGGCAGATAGCACTGCCCCCCTGTGCAGCAGCATGAGCAGCAGCTCAAAAAGATGTGCTGCCTAGCTTCATGTGCCTCGAAGGAAGCACATGTTGCCGTTGGTATGATAGTGGAGAGCTGAATGGTGGGTGGGAATTGGCAGAGCAGGGGACGAAATTTGAGGGGGGAAAAAAAACCCTAGCATAGACAAGCCCGCCATTTTGTTCCAGATGTGCGCCAAGCAACAGTATGAAAAGCGGAAAGTCAACAGTCCTGCTTTTTATATCAACCAAAGACACCACTATCCCACCTTCTGGTTTTCTACTGCTGATTACCAGATGCAAATGTCCTGTGTCCTTTCCCCTTCAGTGAAGGAGCTTTTCTATTGGGTGAATTAACCAAAAAATGGAAATGCTGTGGCTAAGCTGCAAATTTAACTGTACATTGGCACCTCTGTCATCACCAAGAAGGAGAAGTGTACAAAATTAGAAACCTCTAAAGTCCATTAATGTGTAGGAAATGTGGTGTAAGATATTGTATTAAATATTTGAATTTACATGTACCTGTCTTGGCTCACGTTTTTATCCAAAGTGACTTACAATTGAGACGGGATACAGCTGAGCAGTGGAGTTAAGGGTCTTGCTCACAAACCCAACAGCAGCAGATTCTGATCAGAAGCCCAATGCCTTAACCGCTGAACTACCACTGACCCGCATTTTGTATGATGACATGACTTGAGTATTATTAAAGATTTATATTTCTATTCATTTTGTTGTACAACAGCACTCATTAGACATTACACTCGATGGAAAAAGCGAATCTGAAGAAAGAATCATTCAACCCAAAGCCGCTGATCACAAGTAGTCTAGTTAATTAATACATTTAACCAAAAAAAGAGCAGCAGGACTTTTCATGAACGCACCTCATTCATTCAGATTAAGGAGTGAAAGTAAGAAAGTGCAATAACGTTTGACACGGATTTAAAGCTTATGTCTCTTGATTTCCTCTTTCAGAAACAAAATCAGGCCAGTTCTTTGAGCAATATGCAAGCAGCTCAGGCTTTTAAATACTTCTGAAAGCATGAAAAATTGCTCCAGATTCGAAAGAATCCAAGATACTTAACAGAGTATCTGTATAAATCAGCTGCTAGTCTATAAACCAATTTATGCAGTAAGTCACAAAAGAAGCATGGCCTTCCAGGACCCTCTTTCTTTATGCAGACAGAAATAATGTAGGAAGGAACAGATCAGTTTGGTCGCAGTGCTGACTTACGGCCCAAAAGGCTAAATCACACCTACATATCAGTGAGCATTCACTTCATCTCACACAGCTGTGAAGCTCAATCGTGATTCTCTGGCTGCTCAGATTTGAACAGCGACATGCAGCAGAGCACTTGAGGGAGGCTTCTGATGATATATTCGCACACGGCTGGGGTTCGTCCCTCACCAGCATGTCAGAAATAACAATGAACAACGAATCGGATGACTTCAAAGCTTTTGCACACGAGAACTGGGTCCCGTCCTTTGGGCACAACTTGCGCTCTGCAATCAATAAGGGTCTGAACATCATCGCATGGTCGAGAGATTTCTGTATCTGCGGCATGCAGGCAGGGAGGCGGCGAAGAGGAAGAAGTGGAAGCTCATTTCCAAACAGACAGAACAGCATTACATTAGGAACCATTATAAATATTCCCGGTCTATTAATGTGGCAGGAAATGCAGCGTAAAATGAAAATGATGCCAAACTTGAGTGCTAGATCATACATGAGGTGAAATTTTATCATATTTCTCTCCATCTTGAAGAACAAAATGTTAATAAAAATACAAAAGCACTTGTTCAACCCTAGAAGTGCATGCTTTTTGCTCACTAGTGTGTTCAAAGAGGTAACGGGAGTGACGAGTGACGTCAGCCTTGTAACTAGTGGAAGATTACACAAGCTTTACCACCCAATTTACACAGAAAGGGGAGAAATTCTGGCAAACTGGTGTTCATAACATGAAGCAATCATGAACTTACGGTCCTTGGGGATTTAAGAAATTTTGCTAATGCACTCGGTGGATTTTTTACATTTTTTTCCGGCTCTGAAAAAAGAGCAACTTGGTCAGTAGGCATTAAACAAAATTTCATTGTCTCAAAATATCACGATACAAAATACTAGGCAGATGAATTTTGCTTCTCTGGGGTGTATCGCGATATTTTCTTTTAATATTCATTATGAGCTGTACTTCTAACACACTACATAGCAGCACCAGAGGTAATAGCATACAGATCACAAAGTTTAGAGTGGAAACCTAACTGCCTCGAAGCATGCTTAGTTACTAGTCCAAAAAAGTCAAGCTAATCAGAAGGAAGCGTTAGGGCACGTGTGTCAAACACCAGGCCCCCAGCCATGTTTCGCTCCCGCGTGAACTTGGAAAAAAATAATACCGAAACCCGTAGTTCACTACTACTCAACATTTTCCACTCTATCCAGAATTCACAGCATATCCGTAGCGTTGTCATCCGAAGGTAGTTACCATAAACTATCATATACATGTGCACTCCGGTTTCTACCGTAGCTGGCTTGACTGAGCTCTGAATGAAGGTTAAAATCAACACCTGTGTGCTGCGCTTGATGTAAGTCACACTCGCGTCTAAACCGATTCAGAGGCACGTTGTGTGCTGTGCTGGATGTGTATTGATGAGGAAATATACAAAATAAAATCGTGAGTGATTGGTAAGTGTGACACGCTCGTGTATTTCAGGTGGATGTCAGACAGCAGCAGGAGCAATGATGAGAGGAACTTGTTGTTTAGCCTAATCATTTAAGGCGCAATCTACCATCAAACAATCTTTCCATATTAATAACATTGCCATGAAATAACTTGTGACACTGAAAAAGATTATATTATAAATCTACTGAATGATCTACTTTTCTTACAATACAATGCATTGATATTTAAAATATAAAATGTACTAAATGTATTAAATAAAATATTTTATTTGTGTTAATATGATCTCATGAAACCTGTATCGGGGTACGTCTCGTATCATCAGATTGGATGCCAGGTCACCATCACAGGGTACCACGCAAACTCATTTACACACTCTTTCACACCTAGAGGCAATTTAGATTAGCTAGTCCACCTATTAGCATGTTTTTGGGAGGTGGGAGGAAACCCGAGAACCCAGAGGAAACCCACATAGCCGATTTTCAATTTGTATTCATGTTCAATGATCCTTGTGACCATGGAAACAGACTAGACAAAGCCTTTGTATTCCAGGCTGAAAAAGCCTACCAAGCAAGACAAAAGGGAAACGAGGCTGAAGTCTGACTTGAGAGGGATTTTAGCTTCCATAAAAGGCAGAGAAGAGTGTTTCAACAATGCAGCCCTGAAAAGATGAAACAATGTCAAGCACGGCAAAAGAGAAACTCACGCAGCAAGAACCTCTAAATTCGTGTTGATGCATTGCCTTAACTGTCTCAAATGTGGATAAGTTCATAGGAATCTGAGCATTAAGTGTTTATTTCGGGTTTCAGGACAATGAAATACTTAAATAAATAAAAACTGTACAAAAGATGTTATTTCTTTAGTAATGGCTAACTCACAGAGACTTGTATGGTGGATGTGATATAATTTAAACTTCATAACAAACAGACTGAAAAAAGAAAAATATTTAATCATGGATATAGTGAAGGTTTCAGTAAGGAGAAGTTTATTCGACATTTACGGAAGGAGTCTCCAGTGTCACAGTGAGTAACGTTTTCCACCACAGGAAAGTCTTCACGACAGTTCTCTGTAACATGATCAAGCTAAAACTAGCCCTTAGTTTATTAAATTTAAAAGGGAGGGAGAGAAAAGAGAAAGGCTGTTGAGAGAATGACTATTTATGGCTGCTATAACATAAGTGATAACAGAAATTAACCTATTCGGTGGATGTTCCACAACATTAAATGTAACTATAAACGAATAAATAGTATGATTTGTCATTCTTTAACTGATAAAAAGTGCTAGCTTAGGCAAACTGCTGTGGTTTATGCGGAATAAACACTTCGGGATGTTGTGTTATAAGGAAAAGATCAATTTCGGGTGGGTAACGTCATCACACCGCCCTGTCATTAATTTCCTACAAAAGGACACCCCCTTATGTGTTACTTCTTAATTAAATAAGTCATTTTTAAAAAATGAGAAGTAAAAGAACATTTTATCAGCTTCAGTAGCGCAAAGGGGCAAATGCAAGAAGCAGATGATGGATCTTTTTGTTAAAATTAGTGCAGGTCCTGCTCAAGATGGACTGTTGTCAAAAATTCTATTAATATATAAGAAACATATTAATATATGTTAATGAAATAATGTCTAGGACACCCCAGTGAAATAACTTTACAGACAAATCAGACTGTTAAAATTCTAGGAGGATTTGCTGAGCATTTTATATGGTTGAAAACGAGGTTGTATCAGGCTGCAACATTGGAGCCGCAATGTCAAAGGCTTCGGATTTTTTTCCCGATCCTGATCTTGGGAAGCTGAGAAGGGTTTAGATAATTGCCCCAAAGAAGCACAGGCACAGGGTGGGTCAAGGCAAAGGCCAACAGCTGCAGCCATCCATATAACAGCTTGTCATGTTCCCATCTACTAATCCATAATAAGAAAAAAAAAAAAAAAAAAAAAAAAAAAGATTAAGGTCAAGAGCTGATGCTTTCACTGCTATGACAAGGCATTAATTAAATGCCAACATTAATCTCTTTAAAAGACTTCTTTTTAAAAAAATGGAAAGGTACCACTATTCTAAGCTCAAACTAAGATACTACCAAAGATATCATGATACTGATGATGCATACTGTAACACAATTTATCACGATATCAATATGATACCATCATATCACCCAGCCTTACTAACAGCAATCTTTTATTAGGATCAATAATTTTAACCCTAAAAATTAGTAGGAAATTATAAAAAACAAACAAAGAAGAAATAAGAGAGCTTCTGGAAATATGTATTGTTTTAGCCAAAATGTCTTTTTTTTCCCATTTGGATATGAAAAGACAGGCCTCCTTTTCTGTAATAAAATAAGCTGCACTTGATGCATGCTCTAATTAAAGAACTAAAAAAGTCTGGTTCACAAAAACACAGGAACTGACTGAAGCAAAACCCTTCTGTGAATAACACCATGAAAATGTGACCAGCAATTTTGCTTACAATATCCTTTCCTAGAAGAAACCCTATAGAACTGTAAGAAGTGCTAGTAGAAGAAAATTTAAATAAATTTAAAAAAAAAGAAAAGAGAGAGAGAGAGAGAGGTTTGGGGTTGCTCCAAACACTCCCAGACCTGATCTCAGCTGGACACCAGAAGAGAGCAGGTGGGGTGAGACATGTCCAACAGTCATGTCAAAAGCCTGGCAGTTTATTGGGCAGCAGGGAGCGCAGCAGGCTGATGAGAGAAGCCCACCTCTTCCTGAGAACCAAAGTCTGGGAAGTCTAATCACCACCATCACTCTGGCTGCTTCACAAAGCTGGCACACAGAGAAAAAGTCTGGCCGGTCACTGCATTGCCAAATAATAACTGCGAGATCAGTGGAAGAAAAAGAAAAAAAAAAAAAAAAAACTTCACTAGTTAATATGATCGACTTTGGAGTGAAATCTGAAAATCACAGTTATGTTTGTTTAACTCAGGCAAGCCAGATAGGAAATGATTTTTTTTTTCCTGGTGTGTTAGGGCATGCCCTTGAGTTAACACAGCGAAGGATTCAACTGCCAGGACAAACAATCCCCCACAGGTTGAGCAGCGAGGAACCCCATGGACTTCATAACCACGTGTAAGCAGACCATGACACCAATTCTCCCACAAGGGAACAAAAAAAGGACACACCGAATGAACGAACAAAACGCACTCGAAATGAAGTGGATCTGCACAGCGAGAAAGCAGTGCCTCTTCCACAAACGTCAATCCAACATTCACAGCAGGTTGAAATTTTTCACCGTCTTTTGTGCAATTTTCATGGATGACAATATTCTCTCCGAGTAGACTCTTAAAAAGGAAGTCCACCCTGAGACACATTAAATATGTTTATTCTAGTGCTAATGTGTAAGCTGATACGGCGTTGCCGTTATTCCCGTGAGAAGTCTGTCACTCGGGCATCACGCGGGGGACACTGAAAGTGCAGGTACAATGGTTTTTAAAGGAGAGGTACTTTCAACAAATCTCAAATATAAGGGTTTTGTTTTGAGCTCCTAAAAACAATAGAGAGGCTCTTTTCCTCACTCGCCATTTTCCAGCCATGTTGAGAGTGAATCTGTAAAATGATACATTATGTAAGAAAACAGTTTGCTTCTCTAAATTAACCAGAGGACATATGACATGACCATATGAAATACTGAGCGATAAAGAGCACCAGGGAGAGATTATACACTAGGCTTGAGTGATTTAACAATTATATTAATAACTGTGCAAGTTTGCCATTTAGCTCTTAAATTTACTCTTATTAAGTGGTAAAAATGTAGGAGATTTTACTCCCAATTTAGGTTTATTTGCTTTGCATTTACTATTAAATAACTTGTTAAAATATCTTTTCAAACAGGTGTGTCACCTCACTATGGACCTATCAGTTGTATCCGTAATTGACCGTGGTTAAGCTAACTGCTCTTCACTAAACCACAATAAATCTAGCCACACGTAAAATTTAGGGGCTTTTAGACACTTACTGTTAGTGTTGAAAACAAAAAGCAAGAAGAAAAATGTAGACCTTGTGTGAAAGAAAAGAAAACTGGCCATACTCCAATTTTTTTTTTTTTTAATTCAGATGCGATTAGAAACCATTCAATCTGAATAAAGTGACATGCAAAATCCATAACAGACAAATAGGTCATAAGAACATTACTAACATTATGAATTTTGGGAATTACCTAAAATCTACCATCCAGCTGAGTTTTGCAACTGCCTCTGCCAGCGAGCAGTTCCTGACCTACTTCCCATTCATAACACTCCATCATGAGTGACTTCACCAGCTTTACAAAATTTTGATAGAGTGCACAAGGGCAGTAAGAACTTATTCCTGTTTTAAAGTGTAACAGGCATAACTGAATAAAAAAATAAAATAAAAACTTGTTCAATATTAGATTGATTCATAATTGGTTGTTCTGCAGAAACTTGCTCCCGCTGTGAGGTCCAAGTAATTTGCAAGCAAACCAAATGACACTCAGCATTGACTCTACATGACCTTTCACTGTTTGATCAAAGTGTAATACAAATACTTGTAGCACTTTATACAGCTTCTGGATATTGACATGTTACAACAAAAGTTAAAACTAATTTCTTTATACCATTTTAATTGTGTCATGTATCTGTATCATGAATATGAAGAGTCAATTTGTCTTGGTGACATTTTAAAGACTATTTGTAAAAAGTTGTCTTTAATTATAGCAGGGTTTTACATGGAAACAAAGACTGCGCTCAGAAAAAAATCATTCAGTTTGAACTATTTAGATCTTGACATTACTGGGAGTTCATGAGAATCACCCAGGAGCTTTCAGAAAGCAGTGCCCAAGGCCACGGCACTAAACAGAAAGAGCTCTGTGTTAAGATTCTCAGATCAGCAGCCAGCGCCACCGATACACACTCGAAAAAGGGCATTAAAGTGACATCTGTGAGAGACTGGTGCTGAACTTTATAGATTTTAGATCCGTCGTATAAAGTCGTATTCCAGAGTTAAAAAAAGTCAAACAAACAACAACAACAACAACAACAACAAAAAACCCACAACGACCCTCTCCAAACCAGAACATAACTAAGTTTTCTTTGCATCTTGACTCCGGTCCAACTTGAAAAGACACAGAGAGGGAGTAAAGACTCTAGTTAAACTGAGACGAAGCAGATTGAACGGCGCAATTTAACAAAGAAATACTCCAAACGAGCAGACTTCTCTCCTCCCTGCAGTAAAAACAGGAGATGAGCCAATCCACACATGAATCTGGAATGATTTTGATCTTACATGCTCTCCACTGGACTCCTGGAGCATCCTTGCTTTCTGCTAAGGTAAACGCAAAATGTCTTGAGTTCATTAATGTGAAAAAAAAAATCTATCAAATATATGTTTGACTCAGCTAACAGACAAGGATATGTATAGTTCACATCAATTAGTTCCTTATTTTTATTTTATTAGGGATGACAACAAAAATGGCATTTTCAGTTTTGCCCTAAAAACGATTATACAAAGTGCCAAATCTAACAATTTACAAATCATGTTAATGGTAATGAAAATTAGAAAGTGATTAAATATGCTGTTTTTCCCTCCTGCACATTTTCACACACTTGAATATGTGGAAGATTAACTGTGAAAATGTATTGTGGTTTTGTTAAATGTAAAATCAAGAGCAAGTACAAATCAGCATCACACAAGCCTACATCCGGAGCAGCACTAATCATCTGGTTACAGTCTCTTACTCTGCAATGCTGTACAATTAAGCCTTAATCAAGTTCCTTGTCTGAAGGCTTTCCTGACAATTCTTGTGTACTTAAATAGGGAACAAATAAACAAAGGCTTAGTATGCAAGTGTAATGGTGTAAGGAGTGTGTGTAGGCTGGTAAATATGACATCCAATACAATAGTGCCGAAGCAATGGGTGGCCTTCAGAGGTCTCCATACAGCAAGAGGGTCCTTGTTACACATTTAATTTGACAATAATAATAATAATAATAATAATAATAAAAAAAAATACACCAGTGATGTGAGAAGCAGCAATCAACCAAAAGAAAAAAAAAAACAACTGGTTCTGAGTTTCCAAAAAAACCTTCAACACAGCTCGCATATTGATTACAAGGATGCCATAAACCTGCGCTGTCTCCAGGTTTTATTGATCTCAGACGCCTGAAATCCATTAGCGCCCTTTACATTCATAGTGCTTTGTGTCCCCGCTAGGATACAGCGAGTTCTCCCTCATGTTTTCTTTAAACACCACTGTGTCGAGGCGAAAGAGCAGCGGCAGTGGATTAGCGGTGTTGGCTGAGGGCCGGGCGGCGCTGCTCTTTGGCTGGCTCGCCACTCATCGAGGGCATCCAAGTGCTCCGAATTACCAGAGCGGATTCTGCGCCCAACGGCTCCAGGAAGTGTCCAGCTAAGACCCGGGCGCAACCGACTTCCCGCATTTGACCATTATTAGTGCTTGCGGGAGGCCTTGGCTTGGAGATACGGCACTGGGAATTGCACACAACACCCTTTATATTGAGTCGAGAAGCTAAAAAAAAAAAATAGGGCAGAAATAGAAACAAACAAGAGCACTGAAGGACAGCACAGTGACGAATCCTCATGAACTGACTGTCGGTGGGTAAAGGTTCCACATCTGCACTTGACGGCTCTCCAAATAGCATCGTGCGTACAGTCTGTATATGTTCAGGCAGAATGTGTGTTTCTCATTCTTCTCATTCTTTGTTATTAGAGACTTGGATTATAATAAACACGTGGATAAGGATAATGATTATAGCGGTGCATGTGGTGCATGTGGCATTTCATTGCAATCAATGGCTGCAGGCCAGTTTAGTCTCCTTCCTGTCTCCTTGCTTCCTCTGTACGAGCCCAAGCTCTAGACAGATAAAATCAGAACCTAGAAATCCCCGAGCACCTTCATCCACAATGAGCACTGCGGAATATCTTTTAAATCAAATTGCTCTGTGGAGCTGCACAGCAGTAATAAAAGCTGATAAAGGAGAGTGATATTGCCGTATTACGGAAAGGTTTATCTTAGGAGAGTGCACTGTTTAATTACACCTTTAAAAAGGACAGCCCGGGATGAGAACAAGTCATTTCTACAGAGAACAAATGCATTAGATATGATTAAGGTTTACTAAAACTGGCTGGAGGGCGGCAGGATGGTGCGGTGGGTAACGCTGCCGCCTCCCCCGTTTCAATCCTGAACTCGGGCTACTGTCTGTGCAGAGTTCATGTTCTGTATGCGTTTCCTCTGGGTTTTCCAGTTTCCTCCCACTTCCCGAAAACATGCCAGTGGGTGGATTAGTTACACCAAATTGCCCCCGGGGTGAATGTACGCATGCGTGCTGTCTCCAAATTGGATAAAGCTCTTACTGAAGATAAACCTGGCCGGATTACTCACATTTTCTCCAAGGCAAACTTCTTCATGAAATTAGCCAGAACTAGTCTGCTATTCTAATTCATTCAGAAATCTTAAACCACAAAAATCCGCTGAAACAGTAAAAAGCTTCACTTCTTTCACAAGGAGCAATTAACCCCTAGGCTAAAGTTGCTAAGTCAAAAACTTCAGATTAGCCACAAATAACCTGCGAACAATCAGGAAGCTCGGATGGATTTTATACATGAGCAGTTTGTTCTGAGATATTTAGAGCTAATTAACCCTCAGGCACCTCTGTGGAGACTCTAAGAAGCAGGAAAAGAGGATTTTGTCATCAGCGGCTGAAGAGGAGCAGCCTGCACTGACCATCTGTTTCTGTCGCAAGACAGTAGAGCCAGAGGAGCAACAGACCGCATGATAAGCGCTTATTAAAACGGAACGATCGGTTAGGAAACTTCATGAGTATAAAATTAATACAGCTCAAAACGACTACAGTTATTGTAAAAGAGATGATTACGGCATAACCTGCAGAATGATTCCAGATTGCGTCTTCGATAAAAGCAGCCCGAATCTGAGTTTTATCCTGTGACACATTTTTGGATGCTGTTAACAAAACAAAACAAAACAAAAACCAATAAATCTGACACTCAATTCCAATTTGAGCCACTTTCCTCTCTTATTTAGCCCCACAGCATGATCTGCTCAATCTAGTATTTTTGGCTGCATTAAAAAAATAAAAATATAACAAAAAATAATAATAAAAACAAAATTTCACACTACATGCCTAAGTGTGCATAAAATGTGTGGATGTATGTATATTACGGCAGAAAAAACTATTATAATCACGCCCGGATCACGCCCTGGAATTTTCCAGGATTTAGCCAACATCCGGTGGGTTTTCCCAGACCACCAAATCAAAATTCAAATTCACCACACATACTTCCAGTTAGATTTGCATATTTCTTTGACACTGACTTGTTTTATGAATGTAATGTATAAATGGAATTAAAAAGCTTAATGACGTCTTTCGAGGAACGTGTGCGAGTGTGTGTGTGTTTGTGTGTGTGTGTGTGTGTGTGTGTGTGTGTGTGTGTGTGTGCGCTGATTTAGTCACAGTGCTAAACTGGAGGCTATAAGCGTCCTTTATTTGTTATTGACATAAGCATCATAGCTCCAGTGCAAAACTAAAAAGACAAACTGTGAACCCCAAACTTTGTCGGTGAGGGGAGGAAAACCTGTGCGAGTTATTTTTGGGTGAACTGCTCTTTTTATTAAGCACAGCGTGCTCTGCTACGTGATTAAGATTCCGACGTGTCCACTCAGAAGCACAGGAATGAGTCAGATGAAGCACAATACATTATGCATTCAGAGAAGCGCAGCTGTCAGCACGTCAGTTATTAAATCAGAGTGTGGGAACCAGTGGTTTACAGAAATTCAGCTAACACTTCATTACATAACTTCCTGTTTTTCCCCTGTTCTGGGGAAAAAAATCTGCCTTCGCTTTTGAAGTCGTCCTTCACAGCGCGTCCTGATGGTCTCTGAGGGGCACTTGATAAGTAAAAAAAAATTACAAATCTTACACAATGGAGGGATTCTCCGAACTCTGGTTCAGAAAATGGACACTGTGATTTAAAGCATCAGTTTGGAGAAGCAGTTTAAAAAAAATAATAATAATAAATAAATAAATAAATAAAAATTGTAAAATGATAGCTGAAGACATTTTTACAATATGTCTGGATTAGGATAGTTATGTCTATTTAAGTGCCAGCAAAAATCAATAGTTAAAAAGCTTTACATGTCTCCAAAAGTATAAATAATCGAACAAAGAAAATTAAATGACTCGTATAGAAGAAGACTGAGCATCCTGTCGGGTTCTTTTTGCTGTGAGTTGGTCAGTGTTCTACAATTTCTAGTCATATTTTACTCATATTTTCAACTAACTAACTAACTGGTTGGTGATATGGCTAAAATATTACATCACAATTTTTGAATTGTCAATCCACAATACATGCTGTGTATCATGATGCATAGATTTGCTCACAAACTGCCAGCAACACAATAGAGTTGCATTTAAATGAAAAAAAAAAGGAATAAAGTAATAAAATCTGTTCAGTGATACTTTATTTAATGTCTACAAAAATTAATTTTGTTTTATATTTATATTAAAATAAAATGGTTAGATTTATAATAACTAAATAAATAAACAAACAAATAAATAAAATAGGACATAGGAAAGAAGGAAAAAATAATATTTAAAAAATAAAAAAAATTAAGCATAAAAATAGTTACTTTTATAGATATACTTATATATACTTACTTATATATAGTTACTTAAATATAGAAATTTAAAAACGTAAGATTAAATACAACATTTTAACATCATATCAACTGCTTCCAATTGGATTATAATTATTATATTTTTATATTTATTATTAAAAATTAAATAAAAAAAATATTTCACAATATCACAGAAGAGTATCCTGACATAGTTTTGAATACAGTATAGATATTATATCATCACATCACCCAGCATTAAATTAGTCTGTATACACTTACAGACAACAAAAAGCACTTGGTCCTGTATGTACAGCGTGTTTTTTTTTTTTTACCCGATTAACTACTGGATGGTTGATTCTGATTATATAGATTTTGATCTGTTTGGAATAGATTTGTCAAATGTGTAAGTAAATGTAAAATTGTTCATTTAAAATAAAACCCATTATATTTAATTATATTGTTATTCCTTGTAATATGCAGTATCTGTTTAAAGAGTACACGGTCGTAGGGAATGTAGAAAAGCAGAGCTCATGTTACAGCCGTGAAGTAGATTATTTTCCTCTAACAATGTGTTTTATTCCTCTTACACCACAGCAATTTGCCAAACTGCAATCGTTATTAATTAAAGAATGACATTTTTTTCCATTTACACTTACATTTTATGCTGTGAGCCAAGTTCCTGTTCCTGTTATTCTGTATGTTACTGCAGCTACAACCAGTATTTCCTTTGCCTCGTTTTGAAGTTAATAATGTTACCGAAAACCTTCAAAGCCCTCTGTCCTGAAAACGTAAAGTTACAGCTTTACCTCTGGCAGTTACAAGGCGCTGATCATCGTAAAGGTTTCATCGCTAAACAATTTACCTTAACAACAATTCCACGTGTTTATACAGAGCGTCTGAAATGATAACATCAGACAGAGAGCATTAATATAAACCTCACTGCTGGAACGACTGTCAGAGCTGCTGTTATAGAAGATTAATCAATACCTTCTAACCTAGAAATACTTGCAAACTGTACACTGTAAGATATTCAGGGCTGAGAGGTGCATCACTGACAACACAGCCTCAGAAACTCCACATTATTTCTCTCTATGGATTACAGTTGCAGTAGGATTTCTGGCACTAAAGTCCTCCCTTCACTCCTGGATTCACCTGATCATCTGTTTCCAGCTCACTTTATGGTGCAAATGAGAACCTGGACTGTGTTTATAATCTACAATCATTACTGACATTAATGAAACTAATGAAACTAAATCAGGTCTTTAAATCCCTTTAAACCTAAATCAGTTGACATTTGGAGCATCAGTGTTTTTAAAGTGGATCTGGAAGGCAAGGACACGTCAATAATTCATTCCCTGAGATGACAGCCTGCCAAACTCTATGTGAAATGGTCTGATCGCTATGCAGAGCAGGTTACATTACAGCTGGAGAAAGGACGGCGCACAGAAAGGACGAGTTTCATTGCTGATTTGCCTCCGGCATTCTGGGTAACGGCTTTTCTTTTCTTTTTCCCCCCCCTCCGGTAAGGGCGAGGCATTTATATATTTGCCGCTTGTGTATTGTAAACCGGATCGACCTCTATTCCATCATTCAGGACAAATCATCTCATCATATAGTCTCGGAAATAAATTGTATCGAATTGTACTTTTTCTTGCACTGCCGCAGTACCATCAAGGATACACCTTCCGTATCCTTAGTATATATTTCCACATTAATATAGTATACCTTTATAAGTAATTTAAAGTACATAATTGACCAACACATCAACCTTCCCTAGTAAAAGATGCACACTACAGGTATAAAAGGCATCAGTGACAAGTACCTATCTTTATTTCTGAGAGTGTATTGTACTGATACACAATGTAAGCATTAAAATAAAAGAATTACTAGTAAACACCAAATATCGAATATGAATCTGAAAAGCTAATATCAGAACTCTTTTTTTTATTATTTATTTATTTTTTTTTTATCAAAGCATGACAAGTCGAAACAGCATCCTACATCAAGACAAGGTAAAGTCACCTCATGTAAGATCAGACTGTTACCTCAGCACTGACTTTTATACATAAAATCAATACATAAATACAGATTAAAATGCATTTCTTTCTTTTTTGCGTGTGCATCAGAGCACCTCTTTTCCTTTTCTTTTTCTTATCATGACAGAGTGATAGATACAGAGTGACATTTTCGGGGGTTTTAGGTAAGCTGGGGACTTTCGTGCACGGGTACAGCGTACATGCATGCTCATGGTCATGGACCTACTAATGATCAAAATGCAACTGGTGCTACCACGTACGATGTATTGTACTCTGTACTATATTGTATTACACTGTATGCATATAATACGCGTGGAATTTAAGTGTGATGACAATGTCATCTGTGATTTATACAGGGATCGCTCATCTCATCTCATCTCACCCCATCTCCCATATGAGAACCGATCATAATTGCAAGTACTTGCACTTTACTGTAATTACCTCCCATTACTATGATTATTTATATCACTGTTATTTGCACATTATTGCTGTTTGCACATCTGCATTTTATCCACTGTATGTATCTACTGTATCATATCGCATGCAGGCACGCATCGTGCTGTTTATCTCTACCTGTATTCTGTTCATCTCAACTTATTGTATCATAATTCTTATTGATTTCATTCAACTTATTTGCTATTTGCACTACTGGTTGGATGCGAACTGCATTTCATTGTCTCTGTACTCATACTCTGACAATAACAATAAAGCTGAACCTAATCTAAACTAATTACTACAGAAGTCTTCCAGTAACATTATCTAACAAACCTCTGCCCAGAAAGCTTGTCACAGAAAAAAAAAAGAAAAATAATTACTGGATCCTTTTTGATTGTGGTGCATATCCAAGCATGTGCAAAGAAGCTTTTTTTAAATATATACACAGATATTTATTGCACAATAACCACTACCTTTAACTCTCACCACTGGCTCATGCATGTTTTAAATCCTGTCTTAAAACCGTGATATTTTTAGTCCACCCTGAACATTTCAAATCGGATCACTCCTATTATTATTACTCGTATCTGATCTACAAGATCAGAAGGGAAATCTAGTGTGTGTGCTGGAAATGGTACAGCTGCATGTTCTGGGTTTGTCTGCTCTGTTGGTAGAGTTTGTAAGCAAACTGAGAAGTTTATCCCACGACACTAAGGGCAACTTCTCTGCCTCTTCATCCTCAGTGCACAAGGACAAGCTGATCAAAGTCCTGCACTGTGCTGTTTATTGAGAACAGAGCCTCCACTTTCCCTGCGTACTGCATGTGAACCTGCACACTGTAACTCGCGCTCTGAGCCCCAGCACAGCGCGAGACTCCAAAGCAACACACTGTCGACATGTTAGCATTCCACTTCCACACAAACCGCTCCAAAAGCTCTCCTCTCCGCCCTGCTTTCACTCACCTTCCCGCCTCAGCAGTGAGGCTCCTCAGCCCGTGTCACGTCCACACACACAGGAATGCGCCTCCTAAACCAGCAGGCAGGCTTCACTCAGACACAGAGAGACGCCGACGTCCGTTCTGCTTCAGCCAACAACACCGGAATGAACACACAGTTTACTGTAGCCTTGCAAAGAAGCGGAACACACTGACAAACACCGCGAGACACCACGAGACCAACCGGGAACTGGCCGGCCAATCAGAAGCTGAGATTTTTTTAACCAATTCAACTATGGACGGAGCTTGTTCCTGTGCTAGGATTGGACAGTTTTTCGTGATTGACACTGGAGACAGCCAATCAACTACCGCTACCGTATATTTACTAACAGAGTTGTGTAAAACTACAGAAATGTCGAGAATTGTACAATACAGATATATGTTAAAAAAAGAAAAAATGAAAAAGAATATATATATTCTTGTCTTGTCTTGTGTTAATTTAAACAATATTAGTCAATGACATTTCTTTCCATGACTAAAACTATTGCACCCAAATTCTTTGATCAAATGTAAAATCAATAGTTTAAAAAATGCCAGAAATGATTGACTGGACAGAAGGAAATGTTTTTTCAACCATGTTGATAATTATCATGGATGTTTTTTGAGATGTGACCTCACAGACATTGGACTGTACTGTGTACTGTATACTACAGTGCTGTTGAATTCTCATCAGAAGGTGTTGATAAGTTTTCTAAAGCAGCAGTGTCATTTTAATCCATCATCGTTTCTATAGTAATAACTAATAAGCTGCGAAATTTATAGAGCTAATAAGTTGTTTTGTAAGTTGTGAAATGGGGTCTCCATGGATCGAACTTGTTTGTCCAGCACATCCCACAGAAGCTCGATCGGATTGATATCTGGGGAATTTGGAGGCCAAGTCAACAGCTTGAACTCTTTGTCATGTTCCTCAAACCATTCCTGAACAATTTCTGCAGTGTGGCAGGGCACATTATCATGCTGAAAGAGGCCACTGCCATTAAGGAATAACGTTACCATGAAGGGGAGTATTTGGTCTGCAACAATGTTTAGGTAGGTGGTACGTGTCAAAGTAACATCCACATGAATGCCAGGACCCAAGGTTGGACGGCAGGGTGTGTGTGCGTCGCTTACCTGGGGAAGAGATGGCACCAGGATGCACTATGAGAAGAAGGCAAGCCGCGGAGGCAGTGTGATGGTCTGGGCAATGTTCTGCTGGGAAACCTTGGGTCCTGGCATTCATGTGGATGTTACTTTGACATGTACCACCTACCTAAAGGTTCATTGTGAATCTTGCCTCCAACCTCTTATAACGATGACACACCGTTGTAGGCAAGATTCACAATGAAGCTTAAACATGAAAAAAAGCTGGATTTCAGTTCTTATTCCAGCATAATTGCAAGAAATGCAAACATTTGCATTTGTTTTTAATACACAAAAGAAAAAAAAACACAATCTTCTTTCCCTTTTCTTTGTTGTGGGGTATCCTCTAGCAAGCAACCAAAAAGAGTGAAGTCATATTTACTAGTTCACCATCTGGTATGTGCAATCTTGTAAAAGACCCAAACATGACATTATAGCTAACTATAAGCAAAATATATGATTTTTTCACATAAGACTAAAAACTAAAACTAAATCCCAAGTAATACTGGCATTTCCACAGTGTTTGTCTTTTTAAGCGTCTTTTAGTTTTAATAAAAGTGATGCTGTGCTGAAGGACTCACCGCCTCATTGCATAAAGATAAGTTGATGTTTACTTGACTTTCACAGTAAATTTCACAAATATCCCCCCAAAACACACACACACACACAACACATTGCAGTATGAGTTTGGCTGAGTGTGATAGCAGTGATGATTTTGCAAAGATTTCACACACAGCAAAATCAAGAGTCAGGGTTATGCAGGAATTTGTCTATGCGAAAACAAACCTGAAGTGATGACGCCCTTCCAAAAAATTATCAATTCTCAAGTATTCAGGTATGACAAATGTGTCTAAAAGTTAGAACCAATGAATGACTTAACATCTTGGGAAATTGTGTCAGATAGCAAAGAAATGCTTAATGGCAAAATGCCAGACTGAACTGGATAATATTACAGTAAACAGTGTAGTGTAACAGCTGATATGGTGGTCACATACCATGTGTTAGACTATGCTCATTTTTAAGCAATGTGGAGGAAGACGGAGGAGAGGTTCCTTGAGCTGATAGAAAGAGAAGGAGAAAGAGAAGGCAACAGCAGCTTATTCATTCCTTTCCATCAGATCTACTTTAACCCATACACTATAAAAACTGTGAAGGTCTCTAATAATTCTATATATAATAATAATAATAATAATAATTCTGGCAAGGCATTTCCTTTTCTGTCAAGGCATTTTGATTTTCATCATCCACAAATCTTTTCACTTCTATCTGAAGACAGAAACGAACGTAATGACATCAGGGAGCTACATGTTAACTGTTCTGTTTTGCGGCTAACCATCCAAGTTTACAACTGGCTCAAATTTCCTAATAACAAACTCTTTATAACAGTTCAGAATATCTCTAACCTTGAGGGGAAAATACCAGCAAGTGTAGAACTAATAAAACAAAATGTTACTCATCATAAAATTGCCAAATAAATGTACGTAATCAAACTGTGAAGCTACTTCTGAAATGAATTAAATGAAAAGAAACAGCATTTGCACACAGCCAGCAGCTCTTTTAAGGCCTAGAAGATGGCAAATGAATGCCAGGAAGTAAAAACAGTGAAATTGAGTTAACGCCACAAGTACTAATTAAGCCGAGGAAAGAGCTGAACCCTCAAAGGATAGGCAAGTTTTTTTTTTGGTCATGCTTTTTTCATTTTCTGTGGCTGGTCAAAGCATATGAAAATAATCACGCTGACCTTTCTGAATGAAGAGTTACTGTAGTATTTACCAGGCACAGTAATATCCATGCTATTTTCACGCTATTAAATTTAAAGTTAGTTATGGATACAGTAAACCCTGTATAACTGGAACCCTTCATAAAATGACTATGAAAATATAAAAATGAAAAGAATTCAGGCTCAAGTAATATTGTGAGCTTAAACATATAGGTATATGATTATATGATTTTTTTTTGTTTGTTTTTTTTTAGAAAAAAATACTGGTTTCACAGTTATCTGTACCTCCACAATTGGTGTTTGCTCAAGACTCTCCTAGAAAGAAAAATAACAGAGCATCTTTGTGTCTAATAAGAATGGAGACACTTGTAGAGGATCCTGGACTCTCCTCCACGCAGAATATTTCAAGATCCTAGTCTTAAAGGATTCCTCTTCTCTTCAGGCAAAGGCAAACCAGAGCTTGGGGTAAAATATCCCTAAAATGATCCACTAACATACAGTATTTTACACTGGTACTTTGATGTAAGTTTGATGTCAGTTTGGCCACTTTATTAGGAACACCTCAACAATTTTTCTGATCACATGTACGCTGTGCAATGACATAAATTCAAGTCGAGTCAAGTGGGTTTTTATTGTTATTCCTCTATATAGCTTCTATACATTGGAACAGAATGTCTTTTGTCCAGGACCATGGACAAAACAGTACACAAGACTACATAAAGTGCAAATACACAGCAGTGTGAGAGGAATGCAAGACAATAAATACACAGAACAATAAATCATGCAGGTCAGGAGCTTCTGTTAACGTTCACATCAAACATACGGACAACATTTTTTCAGGAACAGTATATGACATGATGTGATTGTGCCACATGGGCGGAGTTTAATTCTTCTTCAAGTTTGCTAAATTTCAGGTAATACGGTGGTTTTCATTTCTGTTTTCTGTTAAGTTTGATATTTTATTACTGCAGTTTATGAAAAGAAATGTTATACATACAGTATATATAAAGCTGAACAATGACCAAAATTGGCATTTCTACCTGCAGTGTCTGGCCTTAAATATTGCCTATAATCATATTTCATATTTTTCATTTTTGTGAGTAAATACTGTGACGTAAATTTAACCAATTTCTGTTAGAAGAAAGGTAAGTAGTTCCTCTAACTGTTGAATATTTAACTCAATGTAAGTAACCGTAAGTTTGACCTATTCTTGAAGGGCGCCAATATTTTTGGTGGAGTGTATTACAACTAAAATTCCTCTAGCTTACTCAGGGGCGTCTGCTCTCTGAGATTTTGACACCAGCCATGCATTATAGCCGTGCACTGTCTCATTAGCACATGTCTCTATGATAAAGATAACAACGACCACCCTGCGACCCTCATCGGTTTTACAGCAACATCATGTCAGCCTGCTCCAATTGAAAAATGGCTGTGATTACGCGTCCACTCTTTCTTTTTTCTTTGCCAATACCTGTTTTTATTTTAAATTGTCTGGCTTGTGTAGGAAGAAAAAAGAGACAAAGCAGGAAAAAAAAAAACATGCTGTGAGAAAGAAGAGAATCTAATCCTGTGTCCTGGCAGTCGTCTTCCAGAGACATCGCTAGAAAACAAGGTGTCCTCATTAGGCAAGGGAGTCTTTTTATCACTGTCCAGCTTCTGCTGCCTGACAGCACACTTCATCTCAAGCAGTCAGGATATATTCCATGTGGCATCACTGCTAAAAATACACCTGCATCTACACACAAAAGAAAAAAATACATATGATTTGCAGCTTATAGGGTGTTAACTGTGCAATACAGTCTAGTTCAATGGCGAATTCTTACTGGTTGCTAAAGTTTTTGTATTTTCTTTGCATTATTTCCTGTCAGACATGTCTCATAGTCTTCTTCTGGCACCCCTTACCATAATTAGAATTGTTTTGTAAGAGTCTACATCAACCGTACTGACGAAACACAGTGCAGAGGAGTGCCTTGCTAAAAATCTGACTGAATATGGAAAATAGTCTATTCAGTGCTAATCCCTAAAGACGTCTCAGCCTGCAGTCTCTCTCCTCTCTTCCACTGCAGCGGAATTACAAGAAAGAAGAGTTTGGAAACACTCAGTGTGAGATGGCTGATGCTATCTCTCTCACAGTCTGTGTGTGCGTGTGTGTGTGTGTGTGTGTGTGTGTGTGTGTGTGTGTCTGGGTCTCCTGCTTCTCCTGCGCTTTGTAGTTTGACTGATTCAAGGGAGACTGACTGAGAGAGATAACATGCCCAGTCCATTTCTTCCTGCCTATTTGTATGCTGCTGCGGTTTCTCAATCTCTCTCTGCTGAGATGGAGCCGGACGCCTCTTTAATGCACCACTGTCCATATCTGATATCCAACTCTGCGCAAGAAAAAGGAGATGGAGTCAAAAAAGAGCAAAGGTGGTCTCACCCTGGATAGAGATATTTAAGCGTAAACATCTGTGTAACACTGATAACTTCTGACATTTTGATGTCACAAAATGTAATTGTGGAGCCTACTGAAACAGTATAGGGAGTGTGGATATGAGAAAGTGCGCTAGTTTTTGCAAGGATTTATGCCATGTTTTTTGTCCTCCTACACTCAGCAGAACGATAAAAATCTGTTAAATCAATAACGAAGAGTCTACGTAACAATTTCGAGCCCAGTGCTGAGAGCATTTAAAATGAAAACTGCTGATTATTATACTTGTGTATGTCGATTTTTACGTGTTTTCTTTTCTGTTTTCTTTTCCTACTTAATTATTATCACATTATATGGCAGTGACACAAGAGCTAGCATTGCTGCCTCACAGCTATGAGTCTTGAGTTCGATCCCGAGGTCAAGTTACTGTCTGTGCTGAGTTTCAATTCAATTTGAAATGTATAGCACCTTTCACAATAGACGTAGTCACTAAGCAGCTTTACAGAAATCCGGATGTAGATTTATATTCCTAAAAAGCAAACTAGAGGCAAGAGTGGCAAGGAAAAACTCCCTGAGACTTCATGAGGAGGACACTTTGAGAGGAACCTGGCTCAAAATGAGCCCATCTTCTTCTGGGTGACAGTGTGAGTATAAGTCATTACAATATACAGGTGTAGAAGAGTAAAGACAAACAGTAAGAAGTGTGTTGTGATGAGAGATGTTGTGAATAAGAGTCCTGGGATGAGCACAGGAAAGTCTTTATAATTACAGCAGCAGTTCTTTATAGTTTCGCATGTTCTTCTTGTGTGTGTGTTGAAAAAATGTAGCTAAAAGTAATCATTAATTTTATATAATCTTATGTAATCCTATTTCATGCGTTTCGGGATGTTTATTTAGAATATTTAGAAGCTCTTTACCATTGATGGCTTTTTCTGGTGCACCCTCAGGAAGTGTAGCTGTCTGCTTGGGACTGCAGAACTGCAGAGAGCACAGGAGGAGACCCACGGCTGATTGATTTCTGAGTTACAGTGTGTGTTTGCTGCAACCCTTTTGTTGTCTTTCATTCTCTCTGACCACTGAGCTTATAAAAGATTCATGTGCGCTCCTTACAGTGGTTGTTAATGCATCCTAAACACAGCCTCACTGAACCGGGCAGAACCCTCGTTCCATTTCTACATATTTACTAGCCCTGGCTTTCACTTCTGCCCCCTCTCTCAGATTTACACTCATTCTGCATGATGATTCTAATCAGATGTGAAGCTAGAGGACAGAACATAGCGAGATGATGCAATTAATGTTAGGGTGCTTTATAGAAACAGGTGTGAAGACGAGGAAATGTGCGCATGCGTTTCACTCGTTTACAAAATAATCTGAAAGGAAATCTATATTATGTTACAAAATGTATAAATGATTTAAAAGACACAAATGCACACTAAAGTGTATTGGGATTTTTTAGAGCTAGCATGTGTGTGGTTTTATTGCTGAAAGTGAGAATATGTTTGCATCCGCTAGATGTTGAGCAGTCCTGCACTGGGCGCCTGGCTGACATGTTGACTCGGGGCTGCAGAGAGAAAAAGAGACTAGGAGAGAGAGGAGACAACAACAGCAGGACCAGCGGGAGTAAATTGCACCAGAGAAATATCTACTAAAAAGCTCTTGCTCTCTCTCTCTGAGGACTTTCTCCTTTACGCTACTTGTAGCAAATAGAGCTAAGGGGGGAGAAAAATGCCTTGTGCATCTAAGGCATGCAAATGCAGTCCTTCCTTTTCCCCTGAGACAGAGGTGAGAGGCATAAGGTGTGTCACCAGGATCTTGGCTGGGAGGTACAAACATCTGTGTGTCAGCAAGGACACGAAAAATGGCCTTGTTATCCAATGAGTACAAGTAATAGTGCACTTGTTAAGATTTGCACTGACTGTCCTGTTATTAATGCAAGTTTATTAGTGAAAAGCCAGTGAGCTTGTTGCGTTTAGTAAAAATACATGCAAACACTGCAAATGTTCTTTCACGGGAAAATTCATGAGATCTTTCTTGTACTACACTATGACTTAACTACAGTACTTTTATAATAACTTCAATAGACAAACTCTATAGTTTATATGCAAACGTACTGTATAACTATAATAAGCTAACTATAATTAGTATGGTTAAATCATAATATTACTACAATAAAAATGTCTCTAAAACTTCTAGAACCTATAAGGGTCCATCTAGGGGAACTTCATCTAGGGGAATTTCATATTTCAGATAAATAGCTTAAAATATTAACTAAACCTCTATAGTGCTATTCAGCCCACTATACCTTGAAATATCCATCCATTTTCCATACCGCTTATCCTACACAGGGTGCAGGGGAGCCTGGAGCCTATCCCAGGGAGTGTGGGGCACAAGGCGGGGGAAACCCTGGACAGGAAGCCAACCTACAATCACACACACACATTCACACACTATGGACAATTTGGAAATGTCAATCATACAACGCAGGTCTCTGGAATGGGGGGTCGGGACCAAAGTATGCTGACCACTATGCCACTGTGCCCCTCTACAACAGCTCATGCTGCAAACATCTTATTCCATGACTCATCCATTATAGGTTATAAAAAACATACATTTTTGTATTTTCCACAACATTCACTCAACCCTATCAGGTATTACCAATTCGGAATATGTTACAAGGAAGTTTCATCATCCGAATCCGAAAGATCGTGGGAAGAAGAAAACTAAGCTCTCTAGTTCTTTTTTTTCTTTATTTTCTTTATTTTCAATGATCTTATATTGTTTTTTTTCTGTTGTATTCAGGACTAAGACACATTAAGTCTGTCACTTTTGTTCTCATTGTTGATTTGATCAGTTTCTTATTGCATAATAGTTAATTTTAGCATGTATTGTGTAATGTGAACGGAAATGATATTTTTAAAAAACTTTTGTAAATAAACACATTTTTAGACACATACTTTTAGAATTCAGATTTATTTATTAAAATATATATTTGGCAACAGTATAACTCCAGCAGCACTTTTTTACAGGAATATACTGCTGCCAATATGTATTCGTTTAAAAGTAGAGTTTCATACTTTCCACCAGTACAATATGCCATTACTACAGTATATATACAAACAAAGGCTGTAAATATTAATTACAGTAACTACCTGATAACTCTACTGCCAAGATGCTACAAAGTAAATTTACAGTATCTTATGATAACTCTAACTCTAATGTGATTGATCGTAACATTACTGTGGTTTAACTGTGGTACTATGTATAAATGTAATATTGTAAAAAAAAATAAATAAATAAAAAATGTATCCATCATACATTCATTCATTTTTAGTAATTATTTATTTTGGTCAGGACCGTGGTGGATCTCAGGAACATTGGGCACAAAGCATGGATACATACACAGCCCGGATGGGACACCAGTCCATCACATAGTGTCACAGTCACCCACACACATATACACACTTAATTTTACCTAAGGGTAATTTAGAGTGTCCAGTCCACCTACTGGCAAGTTTTTGAGAGGTTAGAGGAAACCGGAGAGCCACAGAAAGACCACAAAGCCATGTGGGGAACATTTGATGCCATGATAAGTACAGTTTTTTCACTAAGTGTTACTTAAAGCAGTGGTTTTCAGAATTAGGTCTGTGAAGCATAGGCAGGGTGTCTGTGATTTTTTATTTATTTTTTTAATCACAACCCCTATTATCAAATTTATTACATTTATTCCTGAGTTCTTAAAGTCATTAGCCAATTTGATTGGTCACTTGAATCGAATCCAAACTTCAATAACTCAAAACATGTAGGCTTATAAATAATGTCAAGTTGAACACTAATGAATTCTGTTGTTGGAAAGTTAGGCAATAAAAAGCTCTAGAGTTCCTATAAATAGACAGAATATTATTGTACACATAAGGTCTGTAACAACACAACCCCATAAATCTGTACTGGCACTGGATGTTTGATAGGATGCTACGAACAGGGTCTACAGTCACAAGCCTGTGAGTTTAATGCTTACAAGACATTTGATATATTTTCCTGACATTCAAACCCAAATGAAGACAGCTGAAGAGGTATGAAGAGGACAAGCTAAATGTATCAGAAAACATATTTCATTCATCAGCAAAGGCAACATGCCCTTTTCCCCTTTTATTCTTACTGTTTTAATAAATGGAACACAGGTCACTTTGGTTGCCTGATTTTAGAGTATCATCCACGCTGTGTGGCATCGTCTTTAGAGAAATAGGGTAACAGTTCTCAATGGAGAATAGGCCTACATTCTCAGCCTTGACAATCTGTAACGCTGTCATGTAGAAGAAAAGACCTGCTATATATCTATGTCTAAAAATAGAACTCATGCAAGTAAATCTTTTCCCTGAATACATAAAAAGAGTGACAGTGCAAATTAAGGCAGCAAAGCAAAGCCAGGATCATATACATATTTACTTTATATCTCAGATCTATGCATACTCTGCTGGAACGAGCAAGTGGTGTTCACATTAACATAACACCTGGAATGATACATGATGCACTTGCACTTAGAGACATATATCACGCCGGTTATGAATCCGGCTGCTTGTAAAAGTGAATCACACCATCATGATAGCACTTAATAGTAAAGCTGGAAGAGAGTGGAGCCGAGCCAGACCCGGCAGTAAAGCTGTGAGGGAAGGAGCGCAAACGCTTCATGACTCATCACACGGGGATCTTTTCTGCCCTCATGTAGGGGAACAAGCTGATTTATTACCTTATGGAGTAGTCTGGAGTCTTGGCAGGAGATGGAGAGAAAGCAAGAAGTTCTTCAGATGAAATCAGCTCTTTTTCTCCCCTTTTCTATCCACTTGACATTAATGTAGTCGGTCTTTAACATGCTTCCTCTTTAAATGACTGGCAGAGAAAATTTCTGAACTGAACAAGTGTCCATTAAATAAATAAAACCAGCCTGTTTATCAATGTAGATTGCACCTGCGTGGGTGAATTACTGGAAATGCAATGAAAATAGCCATAAATGCTTTTTTTCCCTGGCATATTTCCAGAGAGAATGAGACTCCTGCTTTACAGAGAGCCTGCTCAGTTTCCCACTGGCTCCAGCATGCCACATCAGACAGTAAATATGTAATTATGAATCCTCTGCTGTGTTGCAATGTGATTAGCTGCAGACTGGGAGAAACAAAGAACAAAAGCAATGGGATGGAAAAGTAGAGCCCACTGAGGTGAGAAAACAAACGGAGCAGCCACCGAGGCCATAAACCATTGATACGGCAGCCCCATCACCAAGCAACTCAATAATTTATCAGTGATTGCTGACAAAACTGGACTGGATGAAGCACTCAGTCGGTCAGGAAGGAGGTTTTTAAAGTAAACTCGAAATAGCTGCTTTTTGTTGGAGGTGAATTTCTAAGTGGCAGAGCAGCAGAAGCTGCATATCAATGCCTCTGTTGCGTGAAGGAAGCTGTGATTGCACTGTGATTGCATTGTCAGAGCCGGTTGTTTGGAGCTGCAGTGGTGTCACTCTTGCTACAGAGCGTAATCTCGCCTACATACAGTACATTTATACCTGTGCTTATCCCAGGACTCATAATCACAATATCATCACAATAAACATCCATTTAAAATACTAAAATATTAGCCTTCACTGTTCTACACCTGTATACTGTAATTATTTATAATCCCACTATCCGGTGTCACTCAGAACAGGTTCTCTTTCGAGTCTGGGTCCTCTCAAGGTTTCTTCCTCACATCAACTCAGGGAGTTTTACCTTGCCATTGTTACCTCTGGTTTGTTCATTAGGGATCTCCATCCAGATTTCTGAAAAGCTGCGTTGGGTCAATACCTTGTTTAAAAAACACTACGCAAATAAAATTGAATTGAAGCTCAACACAGACAGTAACCTGAGCTCAGGATCGAACCTGCCACCTTGGAGCTGTGACACGGAAACGCTGCCTGCTGTGTCACTGGGCCAACGTAAAATAGATCACAATTAAATGAAATAAGAACACGTATGTACAAAAATCTCAAAGCTTTCTAGATAGAATTGAACATACCAGGTGTTCTTATATTATCTTATATTAAAGGTGCAATAGTTGTTTTTTTTTTCATTCCTTACTTGTACAAATAACCAGGAACATATGTAAAACGTGATTTAAAAAAAAATGGACTATGCCATGGCCTTTAGCAAGAGTGTATTAAGTCACTGAGAAAACCTGTTTGGAAAATGGACTTCTGGTCCGGAATGCTTGTTTGTGTTTGGATGTGCCTCCTGTCAGTCATTTTATAGACACTTCAGGGGCCACTGTAGATTCTGGAGGTGGAGTTTCGTGAAGATGTCAAACCCATCTAACCATTAGAGACCTAGGCTGTGTTCCTATTCGCCTAACTTATACTATGCACTAAAAATATGCACTAAAAGCATGTGTAGCAAAAGAGTACACACTCCAAACAAACTTCTCATTACTTTTTAGCTTTTCTTCATTCATATAATTTAGGTTTGTGCTTAACATTTAAGTTCTTACACTTAAATATTGAAGACACATCACCAATGTTACATCCGCCATGTTTGCAGGTTGTATTCGATGAAGCAAACCATCACAAAACTCCTCCTCCCTCGCGCAAGGAGTTGTGAGCAATATTGTCTGAAAAACTGTCCACGGATTCACTCTTCGAAAATCTCCTGGTAATAGTACACCATCCAAGCACCTTTTGGATACTCATTTCAGCATAGTACTATTTGAGACACACTAATTCTAATCTCATATACTATTTAGGATGGATAGTATGCGAATTGGGACGCAGCACTAATCCTGAAAAAAAAAAAAGGCTGATCTTATCTAATGCATCTTTAATTGTAAAGCACAGTTTTAGGCTGCTTTTAAACATATACGTATTTCTTATATTTCTTGCATTTTTGCCCGTTTTTGTGGTCAGCGTGTATGTGTTTGTATTTTCCCAGTATCACTAGGTGGTACTTGTCACTTTCTTAATTGAAATCCTATCACAAAAATATACAATATTAAAAAAAACTTTTAAAAAAAGTAAAAACAAATAAATGAATAAGTCCACTACTTAAGACCTCTTCAACATAGTCTAATTTTTCTTGAATATTTAATTTTATTCAGCTGCATTTCATGTTTTTTTCCACCTGTTCCCAATATTACTTTAAATCCTGTTAGTATTCTGCACTACTCTGGCCCATTCCACAGTGTTCTGTTCTGCTCTGTTAGACATTTGCTTCCTAACACAGTGGAATAAGCACATAATGTAACAGTGTCCTAAACACACATGTACACAGGGACATACTTGCAAAACACACACTGACTTGGACTCTTATGGAGACGTACGTATAGAAGCATATGCAACACTACCGGAATGATGCGTTCCTATCGATCAGTGGCATGCCAAGGTTGCACGCTTGGTCAAGTGGCTGCGAGGACCCACTGCTGGAGATAATCCAAGGTAATGGACAGAGTCTTCAATGGAGGGCATCGGAATGACAATGTGTTTCCTGGGAGCTGCTGTGGCATACAAATTGAGGATACACAAGCAATGACTTTTTAATACTGACAACAGTGAATCAAGTGAGAATTCACAGCATGACATTGTACAACCACCCACACTGTCTTTGTATTTCCATGAAAATAGAAACTCTGTGCTTTGCATTTCTAGTTCTTTTATTCTGTATTTTTTCCTCTTTGTATTGTCTTCCCTTGTGTGTTTATAGTTTATGCAAATAAGTGTACCATTTGAAATCGGAAACCCTCTAGTTACTTGTGAGAGCCAGCATTAGTTTTCCAGGTTATTATTTATTAATCCTTAGATATTCTCTTCAGAACTTGGTATTATTTCTCTTTTAGCTCTTTTAGCTGTCCTTTTTTGGCTCTGGAGTCACTGAGACTGCTTTTTGGGTAATACTTTTATGTTAAGCTTCTTGTAAATAGCATTATTTACAGTATTAGCTTTAGAATGTTAATGTTAACATAGTAATTATTGCTTGTATTATTTTTTTAAAGAATAGGTTAAATAATATGCAAATAACATGCATTAACCAAAATGTATTCCATTAATAAATAAAATAAATCCTCATTGACTAATAAAAATAAATACACTAAATAATGTAGTTGTGGTTATGTAGTGTGTTAATTGCCAAAATTCATATGTGAAGCTAAATAGTGGGTACCAATATTTACAACCAGAGACCTGAGCTCAGTTAACTGCTAGTATTTATTAACATGCTGTAACAATTTTTTTTTTGGTAATTTCTGTGGGCTTATTTTTAGTTATGGATGGAATAAACATGAATTATCGCATGTGTTCTTGTATTATATTGTCAATTAATTTTCCTAATTAGAGTTTTATCATCATCATCATCATCTGTAGTTTCTGTCATGAATTTATTATTGATTGCAAAAGAAAGAACGATTTTATTCTGCTTAGTTTGAGTTGAGTTTTGAGTGCGATACTTGGTAGACGTGACATCAGGTCAGAATCAACCATCTGTTTACGTCAGGTCCCTGCTTCTACCAGCTTTTTTTTTTTTTTTTAGCTTTTTATGTAGACTATTGCTGTCTAGTTTATGTATGATAATGGCAGGTAGTTTGTTTTCTCATTTTTCTGAAAGCTGGCAAGAGGTGTAAGAATTAGCAGACTGGATGCATTACAATTATAATCACACTCCTGCACTTAGCAGAAGTAGACAGGCTGCCTTTTTTTGTATAATTACCATCTCAGATTTAAATACTCAGGGGTAAATAGGAAAGCCAAGACTCTATGACATTTGTTGCATTGTATTAAAATCTTACAGTGCTCTAAACAGCGTAACACACAGCTTTAAATGATTAATACGCTCGTAGTCTCTGTGTGATAGCATTTCCACTCTGGACAGTAAAGCAAGTTTTATGACATTTTAAACCTGAAGTGTATAAAACCACAATAACCACATTATTTTCACCACTTTCTGCAAATACAATGCACTTTTTAAGCCTTCAAGTGATACATGCACTAACATATTTCGATGCTATGTTACCATCACTTATAGTTCATTAATTCTTAAGTCAATAAACAACGCAGTCAATATTGTTAATTAATGAAACCCTAATGTAGTGTTACTTCTTTTTGTAAGTTGCTCTGGACGAGTTCATCTGCCAAACACTAAATGTAAATGTATCTATAATACACTGAACAGAAATACAACAGAGGTGGAGAAAGCTCACTTGATGAACTTGTTGAGGCAGACAGGGCAAGTCTTCACTAATGTTTGATTACAGATGGTGGGGCTGAGTTGCACCATTAGTCATATAGAACACGACCTTGCAGCCACTATCATCCCTCCTACATGTCTTTTTCATCCCCATCTTTCTCTCACTGACTGTTTATTTCCTCCTCTTGTGTGTCCCACTTTGGCCATCTGGCTCCTCACCATGTGGCGCTATAAAGGATGAGGCCAAGGACCACAGCAACCGAGATCAGCACACTGCTTATGAATTAAAAAGCTGGAGGAGTGTGGTGTAATTGGCAGAAGAGGAATAGTGCCCATTTACAGGCTGTCAGTTCGGATGCCCTAAAACTGAGTAATAAACACAGTCGAAAGAATTAGGCTGGAACAGAGAACTCATTAAATATTAAAAATATACTGTACATCAGCATATACAGTATTTTGTAACGTAATCAACACTTCACTAAAACAACGGTTAATAAATAAAGTAAACTTTGACCCCTTAAGCTTATTATACAGCAATTCATTAGTTATTCATGACTATGAATTATTTAGTAACTACAGTGTAACTATAGGTTAAGACAAGAGTGAGGATTGTAAGTTGTTAGGTTAAGGGGTTAATTCTTGCTATGGGTTAACTGCATTACAGCTGAGTTGTTTTTTCCCCAACTAATCTCTATCTAACATATCTGCAGCATATGTGTGATTACCACAGACAAAAATTTCCTGTTCTGAGAAAATAACAGAAAGCCTGTTGACGTCAAACTCTCTTATAATAAAAGTCTAAGGGCAGTTATTAAACTCTATAGGCAGATGTTTAAAATACTTAACTATATAATGCAAATCCAAAATTACATCTGTTAAACTCTAACACTAAACGACTTAGGAAGTGAGGAACTGTTCTTACGTAGTTTTAGGCAACTTTCCAACACTGTAGAAATACAGTAACTCTGGTTATTTAACTGGATACCCTGATTGCTAATGTGAAGGTTTTGTGAAATCCACTATGATCCTGCTGCTGTAATCATAAACACTGTCCTGTGTTTGTCCCAGGATTCTATATTCACTATAGGCCATATTCAGTTTTGGTCCAAATGTTAGGTCAATATTTACGCAGGGAAAGTTACACATATTTGAGTTGGGTTGTACAGCTGCTTGGGTTGGGTTGCGCAGCTACTTGCTAATTTTTTGGGCTCCCTATTCAGATCACCTGTGATTAATTCAAGCCTCTGAAACTGCCTCGGAATAGAAGCATCAGAGATCAGATTTTGCAATAGTGTCCAGACCGCTGCCTTTAAACACAAGCATTTGCCATTAAGCCTAAAAAAAAAGCCAGGGATAGAAAATACAGACTGAAGAAGGTAAGCAGTTGTAATACATGTATAATAAATATAATACAATTTAATGTAAAAGCAAGAGACAGATCAAAAAAATAAATAAAAAAGACTAATGCAATAATGTATGAACGAGAAGATGGCAAGCATTGAAATAAACATCTAATAGGAGTTTAGTATACTGCCAATATATTGCTGCAGGAATTCTCATAGTTGTAATTGTGCTGATATCACTCAGGAACTGTGCATAGAATTGTGAAGTTTGCGTAACTGAGACACACTGCTCTTACAACTTTCGTATATATTCTGAATAGCATTTAAATCTGTAGTTACATCTGAATGTGCACAATTGCAGTATTAAGTCCTCACTATATGCAACTCATCTGCATCCGGGTTTCCGTAAAGCTGCTTTGTGACAATGTTGATTATTAAATGTGCTACACAAATAAAACTGAATTGAACTGAACTCTACGGTACCATAAACTTTTCCTGAAACCCTAGTCTTAACTGCAGTGATAAATTATACAGGTTTAAAGCTTAATTACAATTTTACTGAAGAGTGAAAGATTCTTCAAAGTGTTCTATGTGTTATATGTTGTGCATAAATTTTTATTAGATGAACAACTGGCCTTAGACTTTCATTATTTAACTATATGTTAGTTTTATGTCAGCAGTTTGTCAGTTCTTTTTCCTGTACAAAGAAATGTCTCAGAACGATTTCGATCACTCTACAGATGCAATAGATAGAGATTTGGTTGAAAAACCCTGGAGTATTCCTTTAATACATTTCAAATGTATTAAATAATTTCACAACCAGGTTAATTTGCATTTTAAAGTGAGACAAGGTTTACATGAATGTTGGAAGCTAAAGTGTGGTTAAGACTTAAAAAAAAAATCCTCATGAGTTTAATATCCTTTCAGTGCTGGAACATATTGGGGGTGAGCTTAATATACCCTCAAAGGCATATTTGTCATAGAATGCATTACTGCTATAGGGATTATGTTTAAGCTCTTAAACCTTAATCTGTAAGTTCTGACAGTGTGTGGAGCTTTATAGTGGCATGATAGTGACAGTTCATAGGTTAAAGAGAGCAAGTTAATGAGAACATGTATTTCATCCATGCTGGTGTTTTCTGATTTGTATATGAATCAGAGATGAAAATGTATACAATCTGGACAGGGCTATGAGGTCATACCCTAGTGTGGTGTGATGTGTGTGTGTGTGTGTGTGTTATTGTGCATATCATATATCGTAAGCATTCCACAAGCAATGCTGACCACTTAGAAATGACTGCAAATAAGGTTTTAGTTAAGAAGCTTATAGTGTTACGCAGTGTATTGATATGCTTAAAGAAAACTGCCTCTTTGTGATCAACACAATCTTTTGCTCAATCAGGGTTTTGCGCCTGATTCTTATTGCTTTTCCTCTAGATGGCTATCAAATTCCACTCTGCTGCCCTGAGCACTGCCTGTCCCAATCAACATTAATAATGAATGCTTCAGTTCATTCCTCTATCTGACAATCAGCCCCATCCCTTTCCTACTGCTTTGTGTGTTACTTTATACCTCGGTATTAAAGCAGCAGTCATTCAGAGCTGGATTCGAGGAACTGAACTAGCAGCGAAAGTGTCTGTGCATATGTGAAGGTTCTCGGTTTCACCGGATAATCATGGTGTCTGTCATTGTATCGCGCACACACACACACACACACACACACACACACATTCATTCAGCACTTTAAAATGATACGCACTGTCAACAGCCTGAGGGAAGAGATGGCTTCAGTGTGAGTGTGGAGTTATTAAATGTGGAGAGAGTGAAAGACAGAGAGAGAAAGATTTGATCTGTTGCACCATACCGTGTACGTTATGGTCATCTTTCACAACTCCATCCTGCTCTGGGAATTGTCTTCCTTCAGCATTTTTCTTATTACCACTACTCTCTGTGTAGTGCTTTAATTATAGTCGATCACAAAAAATGTAGCAAATAATTCACCAATTCAGTGATACAACATCATACATTGGCAGTGTAAAGTATAATCATTACACATCCTACATATAGTTTTTTCTATATTTACAATTATTACAATAAACGGCATCCCCTCCGTAAACTACTGGTTGAACAGCAGAGCTCCTTTAGGAGGAGACAAGCGGAGAAAAGAGTGGTAGAGGAGGTCGTCTGTACCAACAGCGATCACACTGTACAAGAACTCATCACCTTGCTGGGAAACTATTTTGCACTGAGCTATGTCTTAGGATAAGCTCATTGGACAATAGCTGTACTTTATCACCATCCAATATCTACATCCATATGCACTGCCTCTTTACTTCTACTCATTTTCCCCCTTTCTTTCTTTTTCTCATATTCACTCTATACAATACTGTATATCCCTGTTCATTTTATCGCTGTCTGCAATGTTTACACAGTGAACAATATTTGCACTAAACTGCCACTTCAATTCCACTCAAGTCTGCTGCATATATCTACAATGTTTAGGTTAGCACTGTTGCCTCACACCTCCGGGGTCGGGGGTTCGAATCCCGCCTCTGCCCTGTGTGTGTGTGGAGCTTGAATGTTCTCCCGTGCTTCAGGGGTTTCCTCTGGGTACTCCGGTTTCCTCCCCGAGTACATGTGTTGTAGGCTGAATAGCATTTCCAAACTGCCCAAAAGGGTGTGTGTGATGGTTTGGCACCCCGTCCAGGGTGTCCCCTGCCTGAGTCCCCTGGGAAAGGCTCCAGGCTCCCCCATGACCCTGTGTAGGATAAGTGGTACAGAGGTTGGATGGATGGATGGATGGATGGATAGATGGATATATTTATTCCTATTTTGTTTCATTTATAATATTAAATTACGTTAGTATACTTCTATCTCTCTGCGCTGCTGTAATAGGTGAATTTCCCTCTGGGATGAATAAAGTTCTCTATCTATCTCTATCTATCTATCTCTCTTCAGACACAACAGTGCATATCAGTCTAATAAGAATCAAGCACTACATATTATTCCTTGAGCCCATGGGCTATGTTGCGACTCTTATTTCACACCGCCCTCTAGTGGTACATTTGCTGTGCTGCTGTATTGCTGCACTGCCATAAAGGAGAAAAAATCACATGTTCATAATTTAGCACATGTGAGTAAGATGTGACCATGTGTGAAAACCATGTGACAGTGCATTTGAACACTGCACATGTGAACACATGTGACATGACCTGAATAATGTGTGATAAATAACACCACAAGTCCAAGATGTGAAAATATTCAGCAAACACAGAAGGTTTTGCTAATGTTAGCATTTGGTTTTCTTTAGTTATAGTTTTTTTGGGAAACCATTTCATAATGTTCTGAGAACGTTGTATTTTGGTTCACAAATTTAGCACTCTTCCCAAAATGTTCTGAGGAGTATAAAACACATTCTCTTATGGTTCTATGACAACTGACAACTGAACAGTTGTCAATGTTCAACAAACGTTGCTTTTTAGTACTACTTTTTGTTACTACAAACAATCCCAGGACGTACCTGTAACTTTCTTTCATGGTCAACTCTCCATCCGAGTGAACACACAATATTTCCCTAAAGTTAGCATTTTGTTATTTTTGGGGAACCAATTCATAACACCCTGAGAATGAACATTTATCAATGGTTGCTTTACTATTTTTTGTAATCACTAACTTTCCCCTAAAATTCCCTTAGCATTTGGCTCCTGTTGTTTTTTTTTTTGGGAACCATTCATACCATTTCATACCACAAACTAACATTCTGAAAACGTTCCCGTAATGTTCTCAAAGTTCCTCAAGGGTTGCTTTTAGATTAATGTTACGGGAATGTTAGTGCAAGGTTCCTGAGAGTTTCAAATAATTTAAAGATTACTAGAACGTTATGGGAACATTCTTCTAACCGTCGTGGGTTATCGCAACATTCTTGAGAGGATGAAATTATCTAAAAATTATGAATGAATGTTAGGGAATGTTCTCTGAACCCTAATTCACAACAAAATGCAAACATTATATTTTCATAAAGAAAACTTTTCATGAAAAACCAAATGGCACTATAAAAGTTCTGTTCTCTGAACGTTTCAGGAACCAAAATGAAATATTCCGAGAACGTTCTGGGAACCAGTAATTGTTAGCTGGGTTGCTTAGCTCAGCGCTGTCCCAAAATGTTCTGGGAACATTATGATTATATGACAACTGACAAGGAACTTTCACCAAAGTTTAGTTTTAAATACAGTACTATTTTTTCAATAACAACAAACAAAAGGAATATTCCTGTAAAGACTTTCTGATGATCTCATCCCAAAACACAAGATTCTTCCTAAACAGAAAACGCTTCCTAATCTTAGCATTTGGTTCTCCTTTGGTAATTTTTTTTTTTTTTTTAAGAACGCTTTCATAAGGTTCTGAGAACATTCTGTTCAGCAAAGTCACTGCTGTGGTTTTTAGGTTAATATCAGGGCAATGCTCTCCAAACCATCCCAGAATAGTACACGATTTCAGAGAGGTTCAAATAGTTTAAAGGTTACCAGAATTTTAGAGGAACATTCTTCGAACCATTGGGGGTTGCCAGGTTTCCTGAGAAGTTTAAATCATCTAATCATTAGGGAAAGTTAGGGGAACCCTTCTCTGAACTTTGCGTTAGCATTTGGTTCCTCTTAGTTTTTTGAGACCTATTTCACACTATTTTATTTTGGTTAACCACAAACTAACATTCTGGGAATGTTCCTGTAACATTCTCTTACTCACAATGCATACCAAAGGTTGCTTTTAGGTTAAAGTTAGGGGAAAATTAGTGCAAAGTTTCTGAGAGGTTAAAATAATGAAAAGGTTACCAGATTGTTAAGGAAGCATTGTCTAATCCATCATTGATTATCACATTTTAAATGATCTATATTTAAATGATTCTCTGGACCTTAACGCGCTAAATATGAATGTTCTGTTTAAATATGGATGTTTGAAAACCAAACAGAACTAAAAAAGATCTGTTCTTTGGCTGTTTCAGGAACTAAAAACAAATATTCCCAGAATGTTTTGGGAACAATAATTGTTAGCTGGTTTGCTTTTAGGTACTATTTTTGTAACTACAAACTAATGTTCTGGAAACATTCATTCATGGTCTCATCCTAGCAAACACAGAACACTTCTCTATCATTTGCATTTGGTTCCCCTTTGGTTATTTTATTTTATTTATTTATTTGTCAACCATTTCATAATGTTCTGGGAATACTATATTTTGGATTAAAAGAAAAAAGTCAGCACTGTCTCCAAGTGTTTTGTGAACTTTAAAACAGTTCTCTTATGGTTATATGACAAAGACAAAGCATGTTCACCGAAGGTTGCGTTTAGGTATTTCATTTCTAACTACAAACTAATGTTCTGGGAACGTTCCTGTAATGTTCTTTTAGAGTCTCATCCTAACAAGCACAAAACGTTTCCCTAATGTTTCCCTAACCTTAACACCTTAGCTGTTCCCTTGCTATTGGTCTCTTGCTATTTGGCCATAGCTCTTCATAATCACACGACAAAAACAAAAACACATGCCCTATGCCCAGTCTATATGTGTAAAATGTAATATTATTTAATGTAATACTAGGCAAAGTGTCTAAAAACCACAAATTAAATTATATTTTTTGAATAATCAGGATTCACATGTGAAGGTTCTGTGTCCTTTCTTTAAGAGGATTTTCGTCACAATAACGTTGTCGCAGACATAAACTGCAAATCTGAAATGATTCCTTGGTCATAACTCTTGACCAATGATAGTGTGAAGGCAGCTGTTACTTAACAGTTTCCAACTTGTAAAAGTCTTCAGCACAGATGATGTTCTGCTTTGCGTTTTCTCTGAAATATGACAAGCTGCATTTTTTTCCCCTCTAAGACACGTGAAGCCAGCCAATGGCATCTTTTTGAACTGCTGCATCACAGGGCAGCGTAACGCTCTTGGAGGAAAGCGCTACCACCCCTCTTCCTCATGCAGGAGCTCCCAGACTCCCATGGTTGGCTGGTGTCGCTGTGATTGACAGGGGCGAGAGACACTACCCAACCATGGGAGTATGATGTTCTACAACATTACGTACTACAATGTAACTGTAAACAGATCAAATATACAACATGTTCTTCTTTAATAAAATTTAAACTGTTAGCATTGGACAACTGCTGTGGTATAAGAAAAATAAAACATTTCAGGACATGTAGTTATGAGAAAATAATAATGTTTCGGGCTGCTTCACACCACAACATTGTTGATTATTTTCAACGTGCCTCATTGTGTTTCATGCCTTACATATTTGCCACGAAACTGTAAATAAACAGGAAGAAATAGGTTTGCATTCCAAAACAATCCAAAACATAATGCATAATCAAAAGAAATATAGTTCGAATATAAATGAAATGTTTTGTCTTTTCGTTTTGCACACATTTGCAGTCAGCTGTAGCTTTAAACTGATGGAAATTTTTGAATCATACATGAATCAGAGATTAAAGGTCATGTCTCCATTCTGTGTAGAGCAAGTGCGTGTCAAAAAAAACCCCCCGTAAAACCCTGTAAAATCATACTGACACGATTGTATTTGCATTTCTAGTCATAAATATGAATAAAGGCTTACTACACTGCTATTTTCCTCACTCGAATTGCTTGAGAAGGGAAGAAAACTCCAGCAGTGCATAAACAGACATGCTCCATGCAAAGTTGACCTTTGAGAGGCATTTGTCACAAGCACAAAACTAAGCAACACAAGCACGACACATTTCTGTTTTGATTGTCATCACGTGCTTTTGCCTACTACTAATCAAACATTTCCTTTCAAGTATAAGCATCCAACATCTTTGTTAGCTGACAGAAGTAAATACTCTGTCTAGTACAAAAGTAAATAGAGACTAAAAGCACAGATCAATTTTATTTCTTTTGGACAAGTGAGCTGACTAACTACAGAGCTGCATCATGACCTTCCTCTGCTGGTTATTACATTTCCATAAAAAGATATGTCTATTACAGACTTTGTGGGTTTTTTTTTTTTTTTTTTTCGGTCACAATCCTATTAAAGTACTTGGTGAGAAGAAATCATTATTACAGAAATCATTATTACAGAAAATGAAGTCAAGGAGTATACCATGCTGTTTGTTCCAATAAATCAATCCAAATCCAAATTATATTACCATGATTTTATGTTGTTGTTTATTTTTTGTGTGTTACTAAGAAATTCACAAATTATGATATAATTGAGTCTGCTGTAATTGGCTATTGCAGAGAAGACACTAATAGACACCATGACATTTAGTGTGTTTCGATGTTCTTTTACTATACAGCAGTTCCACTAACTTGATTGGACAAGCAATGTTCCATATTTGTATCACACCCCTTGTCTTGCTACATAATATTCCAGTAGCAATAGTTCGTTACCTTGAAACTACGCTTACTACGGGTTGTCAGTCAAGCTATGCGTTGGCATGGCAACACACAACACTCTATCCAGCTGTGGCTTCTTTGGGAAATATTTTCATAGACGGAGTAAAAATAAACAAAATATTTGGCCATATTGGCAGCTACTCAATATTATTTTCTTGTTTATAGAACTGTTATCATGCTGTCATACTGAATATCTGCGATCGCCTGCAGTCTCATGCCTCAGGTCGAATCACAGCCGTGCTAATATTCAGTACATCACTCTCACTCTCGCTTAATTATCATTCATCCTCAGTAACTGCTTTATCCTGGTCAGGGTTGCACTGGATCCAGAGTCTGTCTTGAGAACAACGGGAAGGAGGTAGGAATACACCCAGGATGGGACACCAGTCGGTCACAGGGCACCGTGCACACACATTTATACACTCTTCCACACCATGGGCAAGAGTTGTCAATCTATATACTGACAGGTTTTTGGGAGGTGAGAAGAAATCAAACAGCAAACCCACGGGAACACAGGGAGAACATGCAAAACTCCACACAAACAGTAACCTGAGCTCAGGATCGAATCAGGAATCCTGGACCTGTGAGGCAGCAATGCTACTGGCTGTGCCACCATACCGTCTTCCACTATTACAAGTGACAAAACATGTCAAATTGTATATGTTAAATAGAGAAAGAAAATCTAAATTATATCAGATCAAAGGTTTGCCTCTTTCTTTTCTGGTTGAAATATTCTATATTAACTTGTAGGCAAACTCATTCCTTATATAACATCTGTTATAACCTCTGTTATAACCTTTGATTTCCTGTGAACAGCTCTTGACTATCTCAGTTCCGATACACACCCCTACCCTGCCTTTTTTAAACCAGGTCTGGAAACTACCTAAGTTGAACTAAGCGGTTCATGACAAACTTCCGATTTCTTACTTTTGGCTCAATCTACTTTTCTGTTGATTTCACCTTGTATGTTGTGTTGTGGGTGATGCAGCAGGTAGTGTTGCTGCCTCACAGCTCTGGGGTCCCAGATTCCTGCAATCCTGAGCTTGCGTTACTGTCTGTGTGCATGTCCCACTCGTGTCCATGCGGGGTTTCCTCTGGGTTCTCCGGGTTTTCCTCCCAAGCATATGCAGGTAGGTTGACTAGCTAGGTGTGAGTACAGGAGTATGGGACCGGTGTCTCATTCAGGGTCAATTCCTGTCTCACTCCCCGTATTCTTGGCTCTGGATTCATCTTGAATAAAAGAACAAATAATTGAATGAATGTTGTATTGCTGTTTCGTTGCAGCATATAGCAACATTTCGTTAAAATTTCTATGAATTAGTTTGATTTGTAGATAAACTATAATTGAAATGGATGTACATTTTCCTTTCTGTTATTCACAAACCATCTGAGATGCCAAGTTTTACAGATAACTGTATTTCTATTTAACTCCACAAATTCTTGCAGTGTAAAGTAGCGCCATCTGGTGGTTTCGCTCAGCAGTGCTCAGTGTGACAAAGTGTTTATGAAACTACAAAAAAAATCAAGAAAGCAAAATGCCAACTTACCACAGGAGCATGCAGAAATGAGCATACACAATATACATTTATACATTTCCATGCATGTTAGGAGTAACCTATAGGCGCACATATATAGATTTAATCTTATAACTATGTAAAAAAAAAAAAAACTCTATACATATATGAATATAAAGTGTATAACATCATACATACAAATGCAGCATCTTATATGCCTATATAATGGCTATGGGATTATCCTGGCTTCATAATTTTTTTCAGACATTGATTTGATTGTATAGACTTCAATTTCAAAGAAACCACATAAACTAACTGTATTATATAACATAGCAGCAGAGGGTGTTGGTCCTTAGATTGCACTGGGTGAATCACCGTCTTGGTTTATGGTGACACGTCATTAAAATCTCCTTTGCATCACTCTCAGCGCTTTTGCAGATGCACATTTTTTTGCGTAGGTGCATCCTGTGCATCCCAGGGTTGCTTCTCAGAGCAGCCTTTTGCATTCGCAGCTTATGCAAACGGACCAAAAGTGCTTTGTGTACTGTTAAACCACAGATGTGCCCTTGGTGACATTCACAGCCTAATTCTTCCTTCTTATCTGTTTATCCGCAAAGGGCAGTGATGCCATTTTCTTCAGACGTCCATCAAGGCAATGTTCATGTTTGCACAGTTCACCATGTCCATTCCTGTGACGTTACGAGCCGTTCACGCAAGCGATAGTGGTGCGTGGAGAGTGTCGCGTGCCCAGACCGGGCTGCGTGTGAGAGCGCCGTGGCTTTGCGCACCTCGCGCACGCAGTGTGTGTGAACAGCACGCGCGCTGCAGCAAAGGGCGCTCCGAGCACGCGGCAGACACACCCAGAGGAGAAAATGCTCTCCACTAATGCGCAAGTACACTCCAAAGAGCTGGAGATGAGCCTTGCTTGCGCGAGTCGGAATAAGTAGGCAGATCGAGAGAAGAAGATTTTTTTTATTTCCTTCAATGGCAAAACATCCCTGCTATGAACCGAATTCGAAAAAAAAAAGAAAAAAAAAAAAGAATCATGATAAAAAGCGAGAGTCGTCTGTGCAGTGCGCTCTCTCGAGCCGGCGCGTTTGTGAAAACAATCATGCGCCAGGCAATTGCTCTACTGATTTTTTTTTTTGTTTTTTTTTCTAAGGGGTAGCGGAGCGACACACAGAAATCACCACAATAATAGGTAACGTCTATTATTATACTTTTTGTCCGTTTTAACCGTCAATAAATGGTATTCTCATTATTTGGAATGCGTTGTGTTTTGCGGGCAAGATGGCGCCGAGCACAGTCAGGTGACCTTGTGTTTTTTTTTTTTCCTCCTGGCTGATGCGGAAGTGAATTCCCCCCCTACAATGCTATTGGCTGGTTTGAACTCTGTAGTGATGAGAATGGGTTCGTGGTTGGAGTGTGCCATGTGGCAGTCAAATGCATGTGACAAAAGTGTTTATAAAGACGAAAGGGGGGAGACGGAAATCTTGTTGGATCTGTAGTGCCACTGAGGGCACCAGTGATAAAGAGCAGGGATCTAATGAGCACGCGACTGCTGTTAAGTCACAGTGTAAACAGGCGCTTAGAGGTTTCAAGGTTATGAAATTTGCAATTCGATGCAGCCTAGCCGACATGGTTTCTTTGCAACAGACGCATCAGCCTGTTATATTTCTTACTAAATGGAAATCTGATATTACTGATCTGTGTTTGCCTGTTTTATGCGGCTTAAAAGAGCAGATCTGTTTGTAGCATAACTGATTAGAAAACAACAACAATAACAACAAGAGTGATTCAAGTTAAACTGGTGGTTGCCATTGTGCACTCCCTCCAGAATCGACTTTCAAAGGGGGAGGGGTCCATTTCTCATGACAGTGTGCCATATAACATCCTAAATTGATTGCTGTAATAAATCATTTATTTCCAAAATACACTCGTGGTGAAGCATTAGCAGCTACACTTCTGCTTGCTTGTCCAGAGTAATGCGATTCTTCACTGTTTCTCTCCACATCATGCTGCGTTGATTCACTTCACTGGATATATATATATATATAAATTTTTAAAACAATAACTACTGTAAAGTGTTGTCTTCATAATCTGATCCACGGCGTGCTGCTTAAACAGCAACCTGACCCTGTATCCGTTTAGTTTTAATCTTTGGCGCCTTCGCCACTTTGGGTGATTTTAACGCATAGATGTCACCCGTCACCCTAAAACAGACTTTACTGGATCAACCAAACCCTCCCCCCTGTAAACCCCACCCGATTTCAGGGCAGGCGTTCATTGGTCGCGCGGCTCGTGCTAGGGCCTTTCAGACTGGATCGCGCGTCTCTGATTGGTCCGCGGTGACGACAATCCCACACCCAACTCCCGCCTCCTGCAGGCGTCAAGTTTGGCAGACGGGCAAGCTCTAGTTTGTAAAGGGGCTATAGCTGAATGTGCAGCGAAGACTCCCAAGTCTTAACTGCGCTCTTTTATTAAATCCGTCACTCACAGACCCTCAGGATGGATATGAAGAAGAGGATTCATCTGGAATTGCGTAACCGAACGCCGTCGGACGTAAGCGGCTTTCCGATTTCCCGACTTGGGAGATTTTTGGGGGCTAAAATCGCTGCTAGAATAAGCTGTGTGCTGGAAGGTAGATGGACAGTGGTAGATGTTGCACGCCGTCAACTTGATGTGTTGAATGAAAAGTTTGAGGTGACTTTGTTAACGCGGGGCCGCGGTCACAGGTTCGGAACAACTCGACGTGTTTACACATGGACCAGGGCTTTCGCAGTTTGCTCGCTTTTCTCAACTTTTCAAGGCTTCTGATCGATCGGCTTGCTGGGAAAGTGGAACACTAACGCGCATTGTGTAGCCAGCGTATAAACAAGGGAAGCGGCATGAGAAGCCATATTTGTAACTTTGTAGCCCTGATCGCGCCCTTTTCCTTTGCATCCCTGGGGCTGCAAAAAAAAAAAGATCCTTACCATTCAAACCTTTTTTATGCTGTTCGTTTCCAGATTAATAGCAGTCCTCTGTGTTTAGGTGGCGAGTTGAGCAACTTGTAGGAGAAATTTAAATCGCTGTGCAGGTGATTGACTGGTAACGAGCTGATCAGTTTACTGTGTTGGTGGAATTACTATTATTATTATTATTATTATTATTACTATTATATATTTTTTTAGAATATATATGTATATATGTATACAGCTCTAATGGGTCGAAATGATCTGACCAGACAGATGTGCACGTTAGATACCCCCCCTCCCACGTTATTAGTGTATGTGGATATGTATGTGTTATATGTGTATGTGCGCGCGCGAGTACATGCCGTGTGGAACACAAGCACGCGATTGCTGTTCGATTTTCGGTCTCATCTTTACATCGAGTTGCGTGAAGGCGCGCGAAAGCCCATTAAAACTGCATTATGTCGGTACTGAAGATGTAAAGCGAGAAGAAGCGCTTGTAATAACCCCGACGTGCTCGCTAAATTACACACAAGCTGGCGGTGCTTTCCGAAGTGGGAGCTACGTTTGGCTACAGATTAGTCCAGTGCAACGTTTCCCAAGTCTCCGATAGCGTCTGACGTCTCTTTATATTATGCGTCCAAATACGGCGTTTACTCGTCTTGTAAATGTAATTAGACTCTAATAGCGGTCCTTTCCGAGCCTGTCTCCGATCTGCTGCTGGAACTAATGTGCTGGGGATGTTTAGAGGCGCATGGCTGTGCTCGGTATTTCTGTGTTTGTGTGAGGAGCGCTACGCAACTCGGAGCGGCGCTGCTCCAGTTCCGACATGTAGGACAAGCCGCCATTTTAACCAGCAACAAAGACACACGGCGTTTAATCGACTAAACGTACCGTTCCTGCAGTCCGAGCAGTCCCTTACTACAGTCCACAGTCGAGTAAAACACCAAAACGGGTCCTGTTTTCGAAATTCGCTTTATCAGTTTGTAAAAAAATAAATAATTAAATGTAAAAAAATCCGTTTGTTTTACACACGGACTTGGTAGCATTTCGGCTATGTCGTGTTACCTGCCCCTCCTACTCCTGAATTCTTTAGCCCGTGTCTGGACTCCTGGGACAATTTAAGGCGATTTCATCAAAAAACTGGCTTGTTCTGCACCATATTCTGGCTTTTGTTTGTCCTTTTGAAAAAGCAGGCGTCGGTTTAAAACGTTTTAAGTGCTGGAAAGCGAATAGACGCGGCTCGTTGCGGAGACAGCCATTTTGTTGTGTGAGGAGAAAAAAACGCGGCGAGTCAAAGCAGCGAGTAGAGCTGCTCCGAATAATCGCTCATTGCTGTAGCCTGCTGATTACTCTAATCGACACGATGTAATGGCTTCACTGAGGCAACAGATCCCCATTTCTTCCCCCACTGTATTAATGTTATATGTTGAGTCTGACTATTTACCCTAATTAATCTAATTGGCTAGACATTTTCACAGGATAAAGGTGCACTTTAAGTAACTACAGTAGAGAAAAGGTGGTTGTGTCTGGCACCTTCAAGCCTCTTTCATTAGAGGCATAAAGGGTTCACACCACAGCAAAAAGGTTCATTAACTATCCAGAAAAAATGGGATTGTGATCTTCCACATGTTGAATCGTGACATATTTTCACATATGTGTAATACTGGAACAGCTGTAATTTTAAAAACATGTACTTTTATCTGAATATGTGAAAACACATACCGTCTCATGTGTGAAAAACACATGTATGTTTTCCTGTCAAATAAAGGGACCTTTGAGGAGTGTTTTTCCTCAGATTGTAGGCTCAGAATGATCAAAAATGACAAACAGGCCTCATTCTATCCAAATTGTGCAAAACGTCTATTAATCATTGTCTGAGCTATATGAAGATGTGACTTGTTCATTAGGGGTTGTAAGAGAAAACATCCCCTGTAATCCAAGCGAGCTACACTCTGAGTCAAAAGCTGGCAACAGCAGTGATGTGACTCAATTTAAGCTTGCAACATGAACCAGAAGCCAGTCCAATACCAAGCGTCTTGACTGAGCTGCAGAGCTGGGCACTTGTACACATCTTCAGCTTGGTTTTATTTCCAGTTTGTCAGTTTTATTCGCACATTAACATCCTTTGTCTTTTATCAGGTGAAAGAACTTGTGCTCGACAACTGTCGGTCAAATGAAGGCAAAATCGAAGGCCTTACAGACGAGTTTGAGGAGCTGGAGTTTCTAAGCACAATCAACGTCGGCTTAACTTCAGTCGCCAACTTGCCCAAGCTTAACAAACTCAAAAAGGTACAAACGTGTTGCTCTTATTGCATAAAACAAATGACTCTTCTTTATATCTCACATTGTATTTGCAGCCTTAATAAAGATGATTGTGTTTTGTATGCAATAGCTCGAGCTTAGCGATAACAGAATCTCGGGTGGTTTGGAGGTACTGGCAGAGAAATGTCCCAATCTCACCCATCTCAACCTCAGCGGCAACAAGATCAAAGATCTCAGCACCATCGAACCCCTGGTGAGTTTTAAGGCCACAGAGGCCATACACCTTTGTGGAAGTTAGTGAGAATTCTTTCGTGATTTCTTGAGTTGTAATATGCGTCTGTGCTGCACCACAGAATAAAAATTTACTGTTGTAGACCTGCAGGTTCTTGTGTACCCATCCTTTACACTTTGTCATTAAACCCATGTGCCAGTGTTGTAATGAAGCAGTCATATAACATCAATGTTCCCAGTCTGGTTTTATGTTTGGCCTGCTAGAACTATTTCTTGCTCTCTTTTTTGTTTACTTTTTTAAATTATTTATTTATTTATTTATTACAAGGTGAATGGTTTAACACAAGGCTGACATTAAACATAGCTTATCTAATACACTGGAGAAGCTGGTGGTTAAAATAGTATTAGTAAAATACTTAAAGACTACAGTTTACATTGTTGGCATAATGTAATAGTTTGGGCCTTAAATATATGAGCAATTTACGATTAGTTTGTGTTGTAATGTGCCTGTGGCGAGCCAAAGAAATTGTACATTTAGCATTTTAGAGGGTTTTTTTGAACAGTTTTAGGCTATACTAAATGAATTATGGAAATATATTTCATTCTTTATGGGTATAATATAAATACTGCATTTTATTTAACTATAAAATGTTTCCTGTTTCAACAGAAAAAATTGGAAAGCCTCAAAAGTTTAGACCTGTTCAACTGTGAGGTGACAAACTTAAACGACTACAGAGAAAACGTCTTTAAGCTGCTGCCTCAGTTGACATATCTCGATGGCTATGACAAAGAGGATAAAGAGGCTCCTGACTCTGACGCAGAGGCCTACGTTGAGGGATTGGATGACGATGAAGACGAAGATGATGGTATTCATTACTGTTTGGGTCATTGTGTTCCCATTAACCACATACACCATATGGATGCATGATATAACCTGTGTGTGTGTGTATATATATATATATAATTTCTCAGTATATTTTCAAGTTAATTGAGGAAAGTTTTTGCATTTGACAGAAGTAGATGAGGAGGAGTATGATGAGGATGCAGCGCCAGGTGATGAAGATGAAGAAGAAGGAGATGAGGAAGATGAGGAGGAAGGGGAAGAAGAGGAGGAGGAAGATGTCAGTGGAGAGGTGAATGCTGCAGCACTTGTATATTTACAATATTTACTCCTCTGACATACAATGATGTCTTTAACAAGGAAAGAAACATTTTTGAGTCTGAAGTATTTCTTTTTTGACACACATTTCCTTGTTAGGAGGAGGAGGAAGAAGACTTAAATGATGGGGAAGTTGATGACGAGGACGACTCCGGTAAGCAATTGAGCTGTTTTTATTTAGCCATTTTGAATTTGGCTACAGAACGGACATAAATTTTAAGGATTAGCGCTCAGCGTTAATATACCTCAGAGAGTGTCGTAAGATTTTCAGTTGCAGTATGTTATTAAAGGAGAATCCTAATGAAAATAGGGCTATATGTAATATTCACATTTCCTTATATTGTTAACAATATCAATTATGGCACTTAAAACCCATTATTTCCATTTGAGGTGTATTGGCATTTGGTTTTATTACTGAAGGTCTGAGAGTGATCCTATTAAATTTGTTTCCCAAAACAAATATTAACACTTGTTAAAAGGTGAACAGCCTTTTATATCTACATCTAAAAATGCAATGAAGTGATTTTTTTTTTTTTCTCACACTGAAAAAATATTAACATTGGTGGAATTCTCCTTTAAGATGCACTTGTAATGTGCCATTATTTAAAATACATACATGGTTAAAATCTCAGGAATGTTCAGTGTAATAAAATGTGCTTTTTATTTATTTGTTGCAGAGGAGGATAGGGGACGGAAGAGGAAAAGGGAGGTGGATGAAGAAGGAGAGGAGGATGATGACTGAACATGCACTCTCGGGTTCCCTTTGTGATCTGACTGTTTTAACCCTCTGTTTCTATGTCCTAATGTAATTTTGCGGTGGTTTGGGGAGGTATGCAAATGGTGTAAGGGGTGGGTTAGTAGATATACGAGGACACAGTTTAAATATTAGTTTTTTTTGTTTTGTTTTGTTTTGTTTTATTTTTTGATTGTTTTTTTGTTTTTTGTTTTTTTTTTTTAACTTTGTTTGACCCCATTCTTTTTCTCTTAAACCTCTACAGACGGCTGGCAACACAGTAGTAGAAATTTCCTATTGTCCGAAACAAAACTCAGTTTGCTCTTTGTAATTTTTATTTTCTCTTTACTGTTGATGCCTATACAGATTGCTTATACAGATTGCTGGGTATGACTTATGTATTTAAATGACAAAAAAATACCAAAAACCTTTTAAAAACAGCATGTCTGGCTCTATTTTAAATTTGACTACTGGATTTCAAGAGGGTTTTCTTACCCACCTTTTTTTAAAATCACACCTTTTTGTTTGTGTACATTGCGTCTCTTTCGTGTTCTCGTCATCATGTGACGTGCTGTTCAGGCACAGAGGAGGCATCGGAACCTGCACAGTACAACCTCTCAATGTGATTATTTTATTTTATTATTATTATTTTTTTAATGTTTAGAACTGAATGTCTGCCCTTGTCAAATGACTCCTAGAAACCCTTTCTCCTTCTTGCGTGGCTAGTTCAGAGGTCTCGTGTTCTTTGTAAATAATGACCAAATATATTTTTTTCTATTCCCTTTGATAACGGCAGACATTTTTCACCATTAATCTCAGTTGTAACAGTTAACTGTAATAAAACGAATGAAAACACATGCAGCTGTAAAGTAATTTTGGCAAGCAGTGATCCAGCAGAATGTACTGAGCTCATGATCACATTGAAACCACTTTGATTTCTCCATCCAGGTCATTAGTTACTACATTAATGTATGAAACTTACACAGCTGTGTTTAGTCTCACTACATATAAGTTTTAGAAAGTTCCATCAAAATCAGCCTCTCGACGAAATTGTAATTGTAAGCTCAGGGAAAGGATATTAGCTTGTATTTTTTGTGTGTGTTCTTTTTGTCTGGATATTTGTGTGAATATTCAGAGATACTTTTGGGTTATTTTAAGCGAAGGAATTCTGAGCTGTTAGATGGTTCTAAATTCTACATTTTTGTGATTTTTTTATTTTTTTTTTTCCTCAATCTGGATATTTTGTAAATATTCAGAGATGATACTGAAATTATTTAAAGCGAAGACATTCTGATCTGTATTTGGTGGCTCTAAATTATACCTTTTTGTTTTTATTATTAAAATGGAAAAAAAAAAAAGTTTAGACGTGACTGAGAAAGAAGTCAGCGTTCTTGTTGATAAGGAATGAATTGGAGTTGTTTATGAAGGCGGTATTAAAAAAAAATTCAGACTGTTACTATTCAGGTTAAGTCACAATGATATACAATGTCATTTCTATTTATAAACCAATTAATTGTGAGGCTTCACACAATTTGAAGGGTAAAATATCAAAGATCATAGAAGGTCAATATCCTCCTCCCTGTATAATTTTGTCTGCTGCGTGGTACAGGTGGACTCTGTCCGACTTTGGCCTGGCTCATGCTGATGTCACCTAGTGGAGAAAATGGGCATTGCACAGGGACGACTCCAAGGGCCCTGAGTAGACAGGGCCCAAAAGGCATTATACAGAACAAAGCTTGTCCAGCAACGTGATGAAAACTGTCTAGTACTGGGCACTCAAAATTTAAACTGGTAACTTAACTATAACCCTTAACTATAACACTTGATGAATTAGTGAGGCTTTGATATAGGTTGATATACCCCCTACCCCCAATTTCCTTTTTATATTCACCACTTTGAAAGGAATACAGGGATCCTACATGTGTGTATTGATGGAAATTTTTCATCTGAACAGAACAGCAAGGCTATTGTTTAAGGGACAGATCTAACACTAGATGTTAATCTTACTTTGGGCTTGAAGTTCCTCAAACGCCAGCATTACATTGCCTTTTGTATAAAATTGCAAGTCAGCTGTGGTACAGTTACACAAGGAATGAAACACAATGGGGTTTGCCAAGTTGATTATTTTCCAATAACAGCTTGTACTGAAGTTTTTTGTTCCTCTAGTTTGTACTGAAGTTTTTTGTTCCTCTCATACCCCATAAAAGTTTGAACAATTACAATTTTTTTAATTTAGTAATGAATGACGTGGTACTTTTGATCTATTTATCTATCATTTTATACATTTAATGTTGTGGAACATCCGCAAGACAAGTTGGTTCATTCTTATCTCATGTTTTATCAGATGTAAACAGTTCCCTCACCAGCCTCTCCTTTTGCTCTCGCATGTTAAGTTAATGAGACATAGAAAAATATGCACTTTGTCAGGTTTTCAAGAAACCAGAAACCGCAAAATTCCTCCATCCTGAAGACTGGCAGAAAAAGTACTGACTCTGAAGACTCCTTCCATAGATGTTAAATAAACTTCTCCTTACAGAAGACTTCACCATATCACAAATTATACATTATTCTTTGTTAAATAACAGTTTTAACCTGCTTATTATTTGGCGTAGATTATATGGCATCCACTCTACAAGTCCCCATTGTATTAGCTGTTACTATAGAAACAATAGTATATTAGAATGTGCACATTAATATAACCCGATGATTTGCTTTGCAGCTGGCACAGCTGTTAGAGCTGCTGTTATAGAAAATTAATCAACACTTTCTGACCAATCCAATTTGAGGATTCAAAAGTGCACTGGTATAAACACTAATAATAATAATAATAATACATGCCTCTGGGGTTGTTCAGCACAGCGTTTCTCAAGAGGTGGCCCACTGGATCAGGCGTGTTTAGAGCAGGGACAACTTGAGACTCTGTAGAACAGTGGGCCTCCAGGTCTGGAGCTGAGAAACTCAACAGGATGGGAATGTTTTCATGTTCTCCCGTTTACTATGCTTAAAGCAGGAACAAGTCAAGCCTTTAAAGGTGGTGAGATTATTTTATGAGACATTATTTTATGAGCAAAAATGTTCCCTACATGGTCCATATCCAAACATCAGCCTGCCGATTATGAATGAAGTAAGGCCTCATTTCAATCACTCGTACACAAATCACATATTGTCTGATGAGCACAACAAATGATATATCATCAGAAAGTATGTTCATACTTCTATCAGTGAGTTCAAAAGTGACAAAGGAGAGGTTTGCATGAATCTGGGATCAGTCTGGCAGGATTCCTGCTCTCTCCTTATAACAATGCGAACAATTTTAGTATATCACATTAGTTCCGAATTTGGTCTGAATATTAAATATGACATTAGTAGAAATGTGTATATATACTACTTATATTCTTGGGTGATTTACATGTTATAATGCAATTAATCATTCAATTATGAGAGCGTCAGGAAAGAATGAACTACTAACAGAGTCCCTTCATCCTTTCACAAAAAAAGCCCAGACAGATTGGTTAAAAAGTACAATTATTAACCGCCTACACACAATAAACACTTCCAGCTAAAAATAAAAGTCTTAAAATAAAAGTCTCACATTTACTTCCACTTACTGTTGCCTCTACTATAAGAATTTGGCCATTCTTACTTACTATTCACTCACCATTTTCACATTTCTTCGCATCAAACAGTGCCTAAATCCATGTACTGCTTCTCTATCGGTATCTTTTCTAGCTTCTAAACGGTATCTTTTCTCGTCGCTGGGGTGGTACCCTCAAGGGTGTTTCCAATTTCATCTGGAAACATGGATATAACAAAATGATGCCGTAATTCATTTTTAACTTTTAGTAAAGCTTTAAAGATAAAACCTTCTAGATAAAATATTAAAACTATCACCCCAGTGACAAGGAAAGGTACAGTTTAGTACCCTTTTCGTTTGCAGTAGAACATGAACACACTTCTTGAAGGTTATTTTAGTGACAACACACTCATGTTAGGTTACATTCTAGGTGTATATGGTGTTACTACATTAGGTATTAGTTGTACTGTGTTGTGAATGCTTTCTACATTCATTCAGCTTGGCATTGTGCATACAGTCAGATCCGAGCCTCTGAACAATCCAATTACGTTA